>NC_064435.1:29267366-29451490 GCF_023343835.1 Lagopus muta
AAAATTTGCCATTTTTGCTGGGTGTTGGTGGCTCTGGGATTTTCCTCTAGGGGACGAAGTAATGAGAATGACCAGAGGGCTGAACAGATGGTATAGGAATTGGACACCTTTATTTTTTAACAAAGAAATTGTTATGAAATTATATTTAAACCAGTGATGATGGTAATCATTAAGTTAATTATTTATTCTCTTCATCACACCAGTTCTCTCAGTTTCTGGAGAAAAGACTGACTGGGACACAGACTTGGAGCCAAAACCTGGCTAATAGAATTGACAAAGTAGCATTTGTAGGGTGTGTTGGTATGGCGGTAACAACAAATAGATGCAGTCACCTTTGTGAATGCTAGGAGAAAGGCATGCAAATTTTTGTAGGCTGTTCTTCAGAAGATCAATCTTTAAGGAGACCTGAGCACCTGCAGTTTTTAATGGCTTTAACTGGAATTTTGAATATTGAGATCTTTCAGAACTCATACCTTTCATAGAGTGGGATGAAAAATAACAATCTCACTGTTTATGTAGTCTCCTGATAGTTTATTTTAAAGAAAAAAAGGAAAGTTGGAGTTTTGCCTGTCTAGAAAGGAAAGAAATACACAGCTAGATTTATTGGCTGCCTAGCAGACTTTACCTTCAGTTTTATTTTTACATTCAGTTTTCTACCAAATGCATATACAGATCAGCTGGGTAAGCACTTTCAGCATAAGAAAATGTGTTTGTATATAAATATGTTGATTCACATGCAAATAAGCTCATTCATACATGAATACACATGTTTGCCTGGATAAAGTATTCCAGACATTTGTGACGATGAGGTAAAAAGCCCACCAGTAACAGTACAGATGATCACAGCAAGGTGAAGAAGAAAAACCTAATCAAAATCCTGTCACGGACTGAGCAAAAGTATTTATAAAAATATGGCCCTATTAAATTTTTAACAACTGCTTTTTCTTATTTACTTTTTGTGCAAGGAAAGTTGTTCTCATAAAAACAAATTTTAAATATGAAGATTACATATTTGTATGACAAAGAGATTTTCCATATGGAGAAAACTTCCTAAATGTGCCATGGTGATGAAAAGCCACAATTTTGCTAATTTTGGTCTGAATATATATAAAAATATTTGTATAAAACAGGATGCATATTCCAGAAAAAGCCAATCCCTGCTTTACCTTCACTTTTTTTTTTTTTTTTTTTTTTTTTTTTTAATTTTAGAATGATAACTACACTTTCCAGCCAGTAGTCTTATGAAAATGATGATTTCTGTGGCCCTGGTTCATCACTTAGTGCTACAGCAGTGGTATAGAGATCAAGACAATAAAACACCATCTATTTTTAACTCAGAGAGCTATCTTAGCTTTTGCTAGTCCTAGTTTTCACTTTAGAACCTATGTCCATTTTGCTTTGTTGGTTTTGGAGAAATTGATAAAATAGACATTCTCTATTTGTACTCTCTTGTATATTTAATTGTACATCTTCCTCTTTCAAGATGACACAGAATTAGTCCTTCATCAGGCAAAGGAACTTTCTAAATCAGAGTGTAAATGCTGTGCCAGGATCATCTTTCCATGAGCAACACAGACTCTTAGTTTAAAGAGATCTTCCCTTCCTATGGTATCTATCCCTCTTACTGTACAATGAGTTTTCTTGCATCTCAAGTTTAGATTAGACATCTGCTCACTGTGATGTCTTCTCCTCTCCTCCAGTCCTTCATTTGGTTCTTGATATGCTCACCCTAAACTCCATAAGGCATTCTTGAATGTGTTTGACCAGCAGTAGCAGTTATTCCCAGAAAGATCTCATTAGTATTCATGAGTAGAGAATCATAGTCATCAAGGTTGGAAAAGACATCCAAGATCATATAGTCAAACTGTCCACCTTCCACCAACATTTCACTGCTAGAAAATGTTCCTCAGTACAGCATCTAAATATTTCTTGAAAACCTCCAGAAATGGTGGCTCCAACACCTGTCTGGGCAGGCCATTCCAATGCCTCATCACTCTTTTGGAAAAGAAATTCTTCCTAATATCCACCTGAACCCCTCCTTATAGCAACTTGAGACCTTGCCTTTAAGTCCCATTTTCATTCCCTTTTGCTTTCATGGCTTTCTCATATTGACAGCTTAACAACCGGGTGGCTGGGATTGTGTGATCAAATGAGTGTGCATTGCTTCCCATGCTCCTTTGTCCCTTCAGCTGATTTTTGTTTACTTGTTGACTATTATCTCGTACTCAGAACTGTAGCTTCAAAGTCAACCAGTTCTTTTAGTATGATATCCCAGTCCTTTGTTATTGATACTTCTCAACATGGGCATCAGCACATATCATCAGGACATTTCTATTTTTTTGTATGAAAAAGCTGTTAAAGAAAATATTATGTTCTCAGAAACTTTTACTAGATCTCTATATAGAAACATAAAGACATTTTAGCATTCTCGTAAGTTTTCTATTTGTCTGGATATGTTTTCTGGATGTGGTTATTCCTTCAAATGTGTCAGGAGCCCCCTTCCTAGAACAGTTTTTCCCTTCTTTTGGATACAGAATCTGATATCTTTGATTTGAAGTCTTTCCAGACTTCCTAAGTATATACATCTCACTTCACCTTGGTATTGCTGATCTCTCTAACTACTTTGATTAATTTACTGAAGTTTAAGTTGAGTAATCAAGAGTCTCAGTTGTCATTCTGCTGTTTCTTTTATTTCTTTTCATAGTTCTTCCACTGAAATGAAGCCATATTGGCCCTTGATCACTTACTACCATGACAAAATTATGTACTAACTACCTTATCACCTGAAAATGTACAGTTATCACTTTGCATCATTCTCTGCAAGAAAACTGAACATTAGCTGACGGCAATTTCCTGTTCCACCTGTTTATACAATAAGCTACTCAAACTTGCTCCTGAGTCATCTTTTAAGTGCTGGAGGTCAAGACATCAGATAAAACAAATCTCAGGTACAAGTGTTTGCTGCTTGACTAAGTCTGGCTATGGTGGAGTTAGTACTCTCCTTGGCAGCCTGCATGGTACAGTATTTAAAATTTGTGACCAACAGTGTTGATAACACCAGTATTTTACTGTTGATGAACAGAACTTGCACAGTATCAAAGCCTTCTCTATTTCTTGCTCTGTGCCCCTAGTGAGTAGGCTGGGGATAGGAAAGAGATTGAGAGGATACACAGCAGGAATAGCTGACTTGAGCTGGCAAAGAAAATATTCCATACCATACAGCGTCAGTGTTCAACAATGAAAATTGGTCATTTGTTTTTCTGAAGCAGTCATTTCTCAGAGATTACCTCGACATTGGTCTGCCCAGGAAAGGCACTGAGTGATTGATTTTTAGCCTGTTTTTATTTGTTTTTGTTGTTGTTGTTGTTTTTTCTCCATTTTCAATTGCGGACTAAACTTTTTATCTGATTTGTAAGTCTTCTCACTTTTGCTCTTGCTATCGTGCTCTTGTCCCACACAGAGAAGGTCAGTGAGTGGATGTATGAATGCTTAGCTGCTGGTTAGGGTCAACCCACTTTGGCTATTTACCTAGGAGAAGAGAGAATCTAACATATACAAAAAGTGTGGGCCTCATGTATTTAGAAATTTGCTAGTACTCTGAACAACATACTGCTAAAATAAGTTTCAAGAGTTTTATTTTAAACAGATATAATAAAAACACTACCGATGGGATTATACTGTGATTGCCCTTTACCACAGTATTCTGTTACTTTAGCACCTACTTGGAATATTTCTGAGACATATACATAAAATGAAACTGTCTTTATGTCCTCACACTGGAACAGAATAACTCGAGACATTTTTAAATGTATTAGATATTGAAGTTTGATTGGGAGGAAGGAGTCTCTTGTGTTCCAAAACCTCTGTGGATATCTTGTATTACCTCCTGTTAGAACACTGCACCACAATCATTTCAGTGCAACTGGAAAGAAATCTTGAACTTGGACACACTTCTCAGCATTTAAGAAGGTGCAGCCAAGCTGACTTACCTCTCAGACCCAAGCAGTGTGGCCTGTTTTCCCATCTGCTACACAGTCATGTGAGATGCTCTATAAGCTACTCCTGTGCTCATTTAACATTTCTACTGAAGGGATTGTGTTGATGGCAGCCTGAATCCTAGCACACCAGGGCTTGACTTTGTGCAGCTGTAGAAAGCTAACAAGGACAACTTCTGGGAACAGCTTTTGCTTACATGGGACGCACTCCCAGCCACTGCTTTAACTCCAGTGACCTACTCTCTCACACTGAAAACTAGGAAAGAACTTGGCAAGTCAGGAAATAAAAACAGGTTTCTGAATTTTGGTTGGCAAGTCTGGGATCTCAGTAGCAACTGAAAGTCTATGTACGGTAGGGCAGGAGACAAGTTGTGACTTCTGAAGCACATTCATGCTTTTCTAAAAATACCATCCTGTCTATGGCAAGTCTTTCCTACTGAGAAATTTGTCCTGATGATATCTACACCTGCTCACAGACATTTCCTTTTGTTTCTCTCTGATATAGGACTGCCAAGTGATGGCTACTTAGTAGTGCTTGTGCTTCAATTAGAAGTGCTGTTCTCTGAACTTAACAAAGCCATTCCTAACATCCTTGCTGAATCAAATCTTTTCTCTTGCAACTCCCATCCACTGTCAGGTAAGTTCAGCAGATGAGAAAAGCGTGTGTGTTTTCAACAGAGAGAGCATTTCTTCAAAGAGCTTCTTTCTGCATGTTGATCTGTTACGTGCATGCCCAGCTAACCTTGTTCTAAAAGAACATTCTTAACCTTTGACTGGGATTTTGAGGACAACAGCAGCCTCTGCTGTTTTGACAGGCTGTCTTTGTTCAGGTGGCTTTTTGGAACTTGTGCTCTGTATATTAACCATAGATGTGCTCGCTCTCATTTGTTTAATTCATACTGTGCTGAAGTCAGCCCGGCCAGCCCATTATGTATCCCTTTGTACACTACAGGACGTTGTATTAGTGTGATGGTTAGTAGCTCAGCCAAGCAATAATTCAAACTTGCAACATCTGGGTTTGGGAGTGAAATACTCTCTACCCATCTACTGAAGTAATTCATACATAGCAGAAATGAAGTAGAAGAATAAGATATTTTCGTTCTCTGGGACCAAAAAACAGCAATAGGTTTCCCCCCTTCCAGGCAGTACTAGCCATATGAGGCTTTCACACACGTCCACCTTGTTTACATTATAATTTCTACTCACATAGTGCAGAAATGGAATTCCCAAAACACAGTATAGCAATAAACACTGGTTAAAAAATGTAAAAAATGACTGACCAGGCATGCAATATGCTTCTTGCCTCTGTATAAATCCTATGTGGATGTGGATGATTTGATTTACTTTCCATATCAAAAGCAATATCTTTCCTAAGGCAATATTAGAATAGTTTTTAATGATAACAGTCTGTGTAGTGATGACTTTTTTATATAAATTTAATGATTTTTACCGTAGGCCCTCCTATTTGAAAATCTATATGAAATCAAATGAATGCTAGCTAAATAACACTCTCCCCGCCCTTTCTGTAGGTGAGTGTGATTTTGAAAATATACTTTCTTAATTGAACTGATTGCATCTGCTGAATGTAGTAGTGACAAGTTTAAGAAAGAATAACATTTAAGGATTATTGCCTTAAATTAACAATCCGCAACTTTGTAGACTCAATTGCAGTTTATCTTGTTAAAGATAGTCAAAGTTAGTATTCAGATATCCTTCTTACATTTTCCAGGGTCTCTTGGCCTTATTAATTCAAATCTTACTTTCAATGCATGCATGTAGCCAAGATAATTATTAGAAGGAGAGATCAAAGCAAGCATATTATAGTCCTATTCCATTTTCTGCTGATGTGAGTGATCTGCCTCTTCTTTGATGTTGTATGCTTCTACAGTGAAAGTACAGAGGATAAAAATACTACACCATGTAATCTGGCATTTATCCCATGAGAGCAGAATTCCAAATTGTGACACATGTCAAGAAGTTAAAAAAAAAAAACTTAAAAGAGCCCTATGCTTTCTACAGTGACATACTCTGCATTTAAACACCATCAAACATCATTTTCCATTACAAATTTAGTCCCCTATATAAAATTCAAAGAATTTCTGTAACTTCAGTCAAAAAAAGTGACAGCAATACTTATAAAATAGCTACTATATTTACTAGTAGTTACACTAAGACTGCAGCTTAGCTTTTTTCTTTCTTTTTTTCCAAACCAAATCTTTTTTTTTTTTTTTCCTTAAAAAGGCAAAAGAAAGATAAAATTAGCATTTTTTTTTTGCATGCACAGATGCATCTTCTGTACAATTTAGCTTTATCTCCAGTAGTCTGTTTGTTCAAACTGAGTTTTGTCATCCTGTGCTAAATAACTGTGTTTCCAGGTGCTGAAACCAGATCTGGTGCAGACTGATAAGATTCCTCCTTGGAATTAGGAAGCAGGATTTGTCCTTTATTATTGTATATTTAAGAGGTAACTGCCCCACATTTCTTGTCAGAATTCTGTTATATTGACACATATTGGAAGCTGAACTCATCATATTTTTGCTTTTGTAGAATAACACTTGATTATTTCAGTTTGTAAGGAGTAGAAGGAATGTCAGTTACAAGAGTATAACATTTGGCTTTCTTTGGTTTACTGGCAAATGTCAGAAGTCTTTGTATAGTTGGAGAATTTCTTCTTCACTAGTGACACCAGTGAGGATTTTATTACCTTCAGTGTCTGTATAGACTTGAAACAATACCAATTCCATTATGTCTAGAGGATTAAGCTTTTTCTTCTTGCTCAACATTGTAATTAATTCCAAACTGATTCATTGTGATGTTTGAAAAATATCCTTAATTTTCTTCTCAATATTTATCCACTTCTTTCGACATCTGAGTTTGATAGGGACCAGAAACAAAGCTGTCAAAACACAGGGAATAAAAAGAAAATGTTGTTCATAAAAGACTACTGGAATCAGGAAGATCCAGAAATATCACCAAATGCATTAATTCCTTTTTATCTTTGCAGTTATGAGATGTTTGTATGCTGCAGATAAACTACAGGCTATCACTAAATACCTACACCTGGAGAAACTCGTTTATGGAAACTCAGACCCTGACAATTCCTCTTACAGTTGTTGCTAAGCATGTCCTGATCCCTTCACTTTGTCATTCAGCAAAGATCTGTTTAATTTCTTTTGCTTTTTAGCAACACTTCTGGATCTTGGTGGACTTTCTTCATAAGTAAGTGAGGAAATAGTCTTGCATGGATTTTTTTTTTCTTTTTCTTTTCAGGGTAGTGCTTTTGCTATAGAATGAGCCTCAAAATCCCAGACCTGTAAAACTGACCTATATTGGCAGTTGATGGTTTCCCTAAAGAAGACATTCAAAGGCAAATAGTATTAGATTTATAGCCTGGGATCCTCCTAAACTTGAAGTTACACTTAAGTAGACATGAGTGCAAGAAACATTCCTTTTCATCTATGTCTGCCTTGAAGATTACTCCAGATTCCATCAGACTGTCATCTGGCACAGGGATACATGTTCCTGCCACATCCAGGCTTGAGTACTGCAAATCATAGAACTTAGGAATGAGGTTTGCTAAAGAGAAAGAAAAAACCTCACAAGGTGATTCAGAGTGCATCTGCTCATCTGCTCAAGAATATGGGCCATAATGTTCTTTCTGAACAGTACGTACACTGATTTCAGAATCTACTTGTGCCTTTGAAGAGTTTGCAATAATTTGCTATTAGAACAATTGTCAGATGGAAAGTAGACTTTCTTCAGAATCAAAACTCTTCCTCCAGTACTTTCAGTTTTCCAGCTAATTCCATTTTTCACTCAGAAATTTATTTACAATTTCTCCATGTGTTAGCAATGTCCCTCTGGTTACCCTATCTATAGCTCCCGGGGTCTGTTTCTTAAAAGGATCAAACATAGAAAGCTGATGACATCTAGGTCCTTGTTTCATAGACTACTCAGTACTTTGCTAGGAGGAAGAGGACAGAGTGCTTTTGACATCACAGGAACGTTCAGAAATATTTTTGAAAAACTAACTGTGAAATGCATTCCTGAATTCTCCACTTCAGGAAATTGAAAATTAATAAATTAAAACCTGCTTTGTAAGTTTTGTTTTCATTTCCCCCTGAAAATGTATAATTTCCTTATGATAAATAATCCAATTTCTCGCTGTTTCTGTCTATAATTTTGCAAACTTATTGCATATTCAGATGTGACTATCCCAGGTATTTGCAGTGAACGTTCCCAGGGCACAGGGCAGGGAGCACAACAGCATGCATTTTTAGCTGCTGTGGAAGGTTCAGTGGGACTCTTTTCTCCCTCCATGTATTGAGTGCAGAGAAACCAGCCAAGCACAAGTCAGAAGTTCTTGGCTGTAATTCTCAGACTATTTTCAGTAGGTTGATGTTATACTGTATTTTTCCTTTCATCTACAAAAAATGTCTTGCATTTGTACTTGCGGCTGTTCCAGCAGTCTACCTTATACAGAATCACGCACTGCTGCATGAAGAGAGGTGTCTCTAAAGAGTGAACAGAGCCAAATAGTAGAAATAATGAAAATGCATTTATTTGTCCCTCTTCACATTTCCCCTTGGACAGAGAGGTGAATTTGTGTTATCATCATGGCATGAACAGACTTTTTCCTTTTACTGTGGTACTGACTTTACATTCAGCTAAAGCATGACACTACTCTCACAATGCACCATTCCTGAGCAACTGGAAGGTAATTGTAAATGTTGGAGACCTACATATGTGTAGCTAGCTTTTCTATGAAAAGAACTAGATTAATGAGAAATGAACGTATTATAGATGGTAGATAAGTAGGAAAAACATTTTCTAAAGAAATCTGAGAGGAAGGAAGGATGTGTAATTAAAGTTATGGACTGAGAGAGTAGTTTTGGTTCCCACCCGCAAAAACAGTGTTTTTGTGTGACCTTGACAAGTTACTTCATTATGCACCATCCCTTTTCTCCGCGCTTCTGTGCTCAAAGGTGTGGATAATATTGGTTGCAGAAACAACTGTGGTAAAAAAGTGTGCATTTGAAGTGAAGTCTCCAGAACTACTGTAAATCCTTTGACTATTGAGAAGAACCACCTCAAAAATTTCTGTTTTATTGGGGAGCACCTGTGCAGATGATAACCTCATCTTGAGTGACCCTCTGGCAGACAATCAAATTTTGTTGTCCTGTAGGCATATAGCTCAATATGATTCAGTGGTGTTATATATGTGCCTCTGAATGGCAAAAATGAGGTACATTACTCGTGAGAGTGTTGCTCTTGCACAGTATGACTGGATAATCACTATCGATTATATAAGTGAAATTCTGAATTACTGAAATACTTAGAGGACTCTTGATGTTCTTCTCATTTCTGTTACTGAATGCTGCTGGAAGTAGGGTGTGGACAGGAATAAAAATATTTACTCTTTACTTTTTCTGAGTAAATGCCACAAATACCTACACTAATAGTTCGTAAAGATTTCACAAATCAGACCTCAGACTAGATAACTAAGTGGCCCCCACTGTATTCACATACAAACTGTCGCACAGTATATTAGAAATTGCAATAGAAAAAGAGCTATAAGATATTAGCATGATTTTGCTTCTAGTTTTATAGCTTCTTGTCCTGATTGACTTCTTTAAAAAAGAAATAATGGAAAAGTTGGTAAAATATTACAAGTGTGGATAGAAAGTAGTGACACTGGGCCAAAATTTGGAGATATTTTAAACTTTCCATATTCATTCATTACTCTGCAAGAAAGATGAGTCCAGGTTATACTGAATACATTTCACATACAGTCCTCCTAGTTATCAATTAACTCAACTTACTTCCTCATCAATTCTTTTCCCCCTCAGTCCTGATGGTTTTATGACCTAGACTGGTGATACCCTTAGGCACTCCATCTGATAATTGACACATTTTCTAACACAGCATAGTGATGCCCAAGTCAGTACTTTCAGGCCGTGACTTCAGCTTATTGGAGACTGCAGCAGGGACTCCTTTTATCCCTCATACATCAGAATACACTGACAGCTCTCCCAGGCAGGGACAAGGCAGATCTCTCCCTCAGGAAAATGTATGCAAACACCTCCGGAACATTGTACTCGTTGCTAGGCATCACACTGGTGACATCTTTATGATAAACATGGTATGCAGAAGAAGGCCTAATAAAAGAATAACAAATTATTACATCCAGAGGGCAATTTTACAAGATTAACTGGTGTAATAAATTACTGCTGTAGTCAGAATACTGTGTTACCTTTTAAGGTATTTCACAGCAGAGTGCAAATGAACCAGCCTATAAAAACACAGACTATCTCACAGAAAATAATAAACACATTCTTACATTTTTTAATACCCGTCATGATGCCAATGTGTGGTATTCTGCTTGCTTCGTGGTAACTTCAGCAAGTGTTTGCTATAAAATAAGACTACGCATGCAATTCATACCAAGATGTCTCTGTTCATTATTTTTCCCTGCTGCTGGATGTTCAGTACCACTGTAATCTACATAATATCAATTTGAACAAAGCCTGCAGCATTTTATTTATAAAAATATATTTATAAACATATTTTTGTACATTAAAAATTATGAAGAAAATGCCAGTAGCCAAATACCTTTTACATTAATTATCAAATGGATTTTTTTTCCCATTTCCGAATACTTTTATACAAAAAATTGAACTCTCACTCTGTTTACATTCTACCATCCATTCTGACTTGCTTTCTCTCCTTTTCTTTTTAATTGCCTGAATATTTCACATTACTCCATTACTAATTTTCGTTATAATTTTAGTCTTAACATAGTCTTTTAGAATAACATGCACCTTTTGCTTTAAAGACAGCTTTTGGGAAGAAAATTATCCCTCATCTGAGCCCTAATTGAAGGAAGACACTGTGTATTGTCATGTAATATTTTTATACCAATATATAAGTGAATTTTCATTTGCATTTCATTTGTGAATGAATGAGACGTGTTTTCCTGTGGTTATTCCAGTCAGAACCCCAAGATTTCCCACAACCCATAAAAGGCAGAGCCTACATCTGGAGTTCAAAGGCCATGGATGTGCTACAATTTATCATAAACTTTCCTCTGTTACTCTAATATAATACATTAACAGAATAACAGTTTTGCATTTGTAAGCAGCAGACCATTTGCAGCTGGTTATGAGGTCGCACTCTTGCAGTTCCACTAATTTGGGATAAAATGCCTTTGTAACTGAAGCCACCGGTCTCTTTGCTTTCAAAAAAAGGCATGCTATAGATTGGGTATTCACTCCAGTCTTGGTCAGAGGTCTTTCTGAGTGCTGGTGTGCTCCAGTCTTCTAAATTTTGATGTACACATTGCCCTTTCCTCTCACATACTAAGGGTACAGCATATGGGACTGTAGTCTGACAAGAACCAGCAGCTCCAAAAAGCCTTTTTGCACAGCTGGTCAAAATTAGTATTTCACTTTCTATAGAGAAGCAAAATTTCCTATAGGAATCACAGTTCCATTTAGCTCCCTTGGTAGCTAAGTTAAAAAGATGGCTTTAAGTGTATGCAAAGTAGTCATTTACTGGAATGTAAATGATGTTGCATTGTAAACGTCAAATGCAGAAGAAGCAGAAATATTTTGAAAAGTGCCAAAAGGGCACTACTTGGGTAGTTATATGGATCCCCCATCGGTACACAAAATAACAAGTCATTTTTTAGATTCCGTCTTATCTCTCTGCATAAGCAAACTGGAAATGCACGCGTTCTTATTGATGGGTTACTTAAGTTCACACAAAAAGTGATCTGTGGCAGTCCTACATATTGAACACAAATTTCCTGAATTCCCACAAACGTCATAGCAGAGGGAATAGTAAATGGTGCAAGATGGGAAGAAAAAAAAAAAGAAAGAAACCACAGGAAAACCAAAACAACAACAACAAAACACAGCAGAGGTAGGGGATGAGCATAGTACTCATCTTTCAAGGCACCGCTAAAAGGTGGCACTCAGACATCATCATTGATGGGGATCAAGTGGAAGGTTCAAAACAAGCTCTTTTCATTCGGCAAACAAAATAATGCTCTCAGTGGGTGGAGGCCATGGAGGAAGGCCAAGAGACAGTATGCTGAAGATGAAAGTAGAGTCTGAGCTGTGCGAAGACACCAGTCAGGGCATTGCAGGGGGAGGGAAGGAGGAGGGAGCAGAAGGGGCAGAAAACATGATCTCGAAAAGGCCTTGAAGCATAGGGATTAATTTGAACCAGTGAACTTCATCAGAAAATTTGCTTCACTTTCCAGATGCCTGACTGTATATAGATGTTCATTCTGATCAGAAGACTATCAGCAAAATATGTACTATTTGTAGAAAAATGCTAGGAAAATGAGGATCGCTGGTTATGTTTTAACAAAACATGAAGAGTGATGTGTTATTGCTGCATCAAAATAAAATGTCATTAAAATAAAAGATGAATTATGCAAATGAAAATAGAAATACCTTTAAAAATTATTTCTCACAGTTATCTAAAAAAAAATTATTCCAGTACTTATTTCTTCGTGGATTTATAATATGCAGGATTTAGATTTCATGTTTCAGTTCAGTATCAGATACTTCTTGAAGACTAAAGAGCTCTTGAAAGATGAAAAAAATGTATGTTTTTAAGTGAGTACAAAACTCAGTGCTTTTATGTATGAAAATATACTCACTATAACAAATTTCAGAAGATATTTTCAGCGTTCTAGTAGGACAAAGAATTCACTAAAAGTTCCTTCCTCCTCAGTTAAATATAATACCCAGTCATATTTTCAGAGGACTGTTTTTTGTCCAAACACAGAAATATTTGAACTCAGAATTCAATGCTGCTTCTCTGTGAAAGTAACCAGATAAGTAAAACTCTAGCTATTTTCTCAGAAGAAACATTAAATAATTTATCCTTCTATAAACATTCCCTTGCTCTCCAAATCCAGACTATAATTTAAGAAGTAATGGTTCTTTGACTACAATTATTTTAGGACACTCAACATGAACACCTAATACTGATTTGAGCAACAAAACAGCACTAAATTCTTTTCATAGGTTTTATTGGATTAACTTTTTAAAAAAAGAGCACTGAATAAAGACACTACCAGGAACAGAAAAGCAGCTGGATGGAGTAGCAAAATGTGTTGTGCATGAGGTTGTGGCAATTCAACCTTTTGCTAAATAGACAGTAATTTTTATGTAGTTCTAAAGACGTATTTGCCTCGGACTTTTATCTGAACAATATAAGGGGGAGGATGGTCTTCATAATCAACTACCATTCAAGGCAAAATTGCACTTAGGAAGAAAAGGTAGCTCATCAGCATCTGGCTTATCAACTCCACAGGCAGTGCCTTGTATGCAGAAGCTTCTGTATCCATGAACCCTGACATGATGTTTGGGATGAGGCCAGTCTCTGTACTTGTAGTGGAAAAACTTAAGATATTCAATCAAATGCACACTGCAATTAAACACCACAGAAATAAGAAAGATATTCAAAAACAACTTTTGATGAGATAAGTGGAAGCATTGAGTTAAAATTGCTTCATAACTTTTCCTTTTCTTTTGCTCGTTTATTATTGTATCTTTAAGGAGAAGAAATAGTCTTAACTTCTGACTACCATGTGTAATTGACAAAAAGTCATATCTGTTACTTAGAATTTTCATTCTGGGCCTTATTAATGGGAAAAGAGAAGATCTAGCCAAGTGTCACTGCAGCTCTTCTTGCAGTAACCTCAGTGTTGAGCACTATTTTGTGTACACATGCTATAAGTTGATCAATCACAATAGTTCATTTTGTCTCTACATTATAGGAATTTTACACATCTTACCTTAATTCATCTAAACTTTATCAATCAGACTGTGTCACGTCCATATCTGCTATAAACAGAAAGCAGAGAAGAAAAGTGCTCAGAGCATAAATAGATAACAATCTTCATATGATAAGTAACTATGTACTGGTTGTAGTTATACATAACCAGTTATTATTGTAAGAGACTAGTTTTCTCAGAACAACTTCAATCACAAATTAAATTGAGCTTGCCTTCCTGAGGTATAGGTTAGCAGTCCTTATAAGTACAAGTAGATCCATCTTGCAGATATCTAGTCATTGTATCTCAAATTCTCCAAATTCATACTGAAAATGGTTTAGAAAAAATGAAAGGGTATATAAATCTGCCACTTGGAAAATCTTCCTAATCCCATTAGCTTACTTGGATTTAATCATTCTCACCTGAGATACAGGTTAGTCATTTGAAATGAAAATGATACGATGCCATATCTTATTTGAGGAAATCCAAGTTAATGGGGCTATTTTGTAACTTTGGACTGCTGCTGTTACTCTGAGATTTTTAAAACGCTGAGGAGTTTTCTGCTACCTATACCCTGGCTACCTCATCTACCACTTGATTTCTTTCAGAATCTCATGTTATCTGCTGTGAGAGGAAAAGAGACCGAGCACAGATGTCATTTTCTCAGTAGCAGAAAAAGTATCCAGTTATAATGTACTCCTGAAACACTGTTGGGAAAAATAATTGCTAGCTCCTTTCTCCAGGGTAGTCTAGAACCTCCCTGTGTGTATTCTGACCTTCAGGGAAAACCAAAATCAGTTCACTAATCTGACAACACTGGGAAAATTCAGTCAGCTGAGTATGAATCAATATTTACTGTCTGAAATAAGTGTCTTTTTGTTGGTTTTAGTTAGTTAGTTAGTTAGCTTACCCAGAACAGAATCAGAAATCAGATTGGAATGCCTGATCAAAAGCCATGTTAACACATGAACTTTATATTCTATGCACAAGGCTTAATGAGTTTTTTTTTCTAGTTATATAACTGGGATTAATGAGTGTCAATTAGAACCACATTTCAGCTGTGATGAGCTGTGGCTGTTGACAGTCACTCTGTATAAGGGTTTCTGTATTGGCCCCCCTTGGGGCCTTCTGACATCTGGCCTGTGGCCCAGGACCCAAAGCCCTCAGGGGATGGTGCAGGAGTGTCAGTTTCCAGTCCTGCCCTGGCTACCTTCTTGCTTATTCTGGATACCCTCCTGGAGTTCTCCGGCTGACCCCATACTACTAGCTGGTTGGTGAAAGTCTGCTGATGCTCCATACCAATGATGAACCTGAACAGACTGATTTAAACACCCAGCTCTGTCATCTGTGACACAATGAGGCAATAAATTCCTAGCTGTCTCACAGAGATGAGTACCTTGGATTATCACCAGGCCAGCTAAATAGGTCAGCCTGGTGTAAGAGACAAGTATGGGGTCAGGTGTTCCAGCTGCAGCTCGTTAGCTAAGGACCTTGCTTCAGTATCTCTTAACCATCACAAAATTTATAATTTCAGTGTCTAATTAGTATGAAAGGCCTCCTTTCCTATAACATTTATTTTCAGAAGTACCATTTTCACACTTTCTTTTATTTTAGCAATCGAAGAATAGCAAGCCCCTTTTGGAATTTCGAAATATCAAAATAATCCCATTGTGATATTATTTTTTTACTCTTGTGCCAAGTATTTCATATCTTTTTATCACAATAAGGTTTTGCACAGCATTAATATGCATTGCTATCTTAATGTTTCCGATGTACAGTAGGAAGCATATGATAAGCATGTCATTTTACCTACTATATAAAATGATGTAATTTTACCTAAATGAGGCAATAGATTTCTAGCATTTAAATTTGTTTCTTTGTTTTCCTCCCCTTTTTGCTTTGATTGTTACAGTTTTTCAAAGCCTTATTAAAACCTTCATTTTTCCAACTTCCCTGGGGATAATGCATGGATGAGTATTTCTCTGTGCAATGTTTCTTCCCCCAAAAATTCTACAGATGACACAGATGTGAAATGAAATCTACTGTCATAGTCTAGTTTTCAGATCTCCATAAAAACTAGATTTTAATTGTTGTACCAATGCAACAAATAAAATTTGCATTGGGATAATTGCTATTTAGTTACTTGTGAAAATGTGAGGGCCATTTACTAGAGCTGTTTTGAAAGGGTAAAGTATATCATAGACACCTCTAGAAAAGAAGAGTCAAGCAACGGAATTTAATGGAAATAAATTACACAGTTGCACTGAATATTTTCTATTTTTATATTATACATATTCTTATATTTATTCTGACAAATGGCTAGAAAGTACTACAGAATTTTATAGGCTTTTCAGTGTGTGCTTATGTTATGACAGTGGCTTTAGAACTCAAAACTTGTTGTTTTTGAAAATATCAAAATCAATTTATTCATGTTCGTCAGTGTGGGAAAATGGCAAAAGGAGTTGTAAATGTTTCAGAAAAAAACATTTTTCCTTTGTTAATTCACTTAAACAATCTCTGAGATGTAGGTTGATTTCATAAGGCATGAGAATATCTTTCAGAAAGAGAGGTGGTTCATTTTCTCCTCATGGAGTTGGGGCTCTTTCATGGAAGGAATTGTCCCATATAGTTCTTACCACAATTTTAATATGTATCATCAAACATATTAACTGGTTTGAACTACTAGCAATTAGTTATCACAGAACAATACTATATGAGGGTTGCTCCAAAAGTAATGCCTTCTATGTTATTGTGCTGTTCCACAATGTCAGGGACAGATGGTGGTGGTATGGCAGTAAAGGCTGAACCTTCCCACCAGTATTCCATTATATTTTGTTGCCATGTGACAGATGGCAGAAGAAGGACAGTCTGACAAAATGGTGTCTGACATAAACATACATATAAAGCAAAAGTGTATCATCAAAATCCTCCATGCAGAAAAAATCGCACCCATTGACATTCAATGCTTGCCTAACGTTTAGGGAGACCAAACAGTGGATGTGAACACAGTGAGGCAGTGGGTGGTGTGTTTCATCATTGGTAACAGTGAGAGCACATCACCTCTGCTGGTGCAGATTCTTATGAGTGTGATATGCAGGCTGTTTTTCACAACTGGTGAAAGTGCATATAAAGTGATGGTGACTGTGTTCATAGAATCATAGAATCATAGAATTTCTCAGGTTGGAAAAGACCTTAAAGATTATCAAGTCCAACCGCAACCTAACTGTACTGTCCTAGAAAAATCATGTTTTGTATCTGACAATTTTCTCTATCTGATAGTGTTATTGTGCTCTTTGTAATTGTTGTAGTTTCCATGGAGATAAAATAAGAAGCATTACTTTTGAAGTGACCTATTACATTAGTCTGAAAGTGATAGACACACGTATAACTATCACAGTGTTTTCAATTAACGTTAGAGAAAAAGATCTAATTGTAAAAGATGACATGTGGGACCACAGAATCCACAGTTGCTTCTTTGGATACTACTATGTGGACTACAAGTAGAGTAATGCTTCTATTTGGGATCAAGCATCTTAAAATAATTTCATCCTGCTCAACTGCCATATAGAAAAAAAATATATATATATCAATTTCCAACCAGTAGTATGTGTACAATACAATACAAAAATCCTACTGAGAGTCTGCCATTGTATTAAGCACAACAAAACTATGCAGTAAAAACAGACACAAGAGCAGTTTGGCAAAATCAGCATCATCATTCTCTAGGCAGCATTAAGTATAAATCCAGAGCATTGGTGTGAAAATGTCTCTGATTTCCTATTATTGAATCTTGAAAAGTATGTGATTGAAATGTGCCCATGATTTGTCCCTTTCATCAAATAATAAGAATATTCAAATGACATTATAAATGTCTTAAGAAGGAACTTGACACCAAATAAGCTAAACTCTGACAAACAAAAAAGTTGAAAATATGTTTTCTCTGTAAGCCATTCCTGCCAGCCATTCTATGTTGTGCTTCTAATACTTTCCCCAGAAACACCTACTATTAGATATGTTCGGGGACTAAGGAATGGAATAAATGGAAACTGGTCTAAATCAGGGTGGTAACACCTGTGCTACATGGCATATCTCTGATAAAAGATTCTACATACCATGGGGATTTATGTACTCCCTGCTGTTGGGGGTATTCAGCTTGCATATGTTCAGAAGCAAAAAACTGTCTCTTTTTTTCCCTAGTAGCAAGAGTTTGAGCCAGTGCATTCTATGAAGCCATTGTGTTTTTGCTTTTGTAGCTCTCAGGACAGCCTTTTTTTCCACCCAGACAAAGTCAAACATCTAAGCTCCTGTTGTACTGGAGTCACTTCTTTTCTGATGAACCAACACTAGAGCATAGCCCAGTGTTGGACTCAGCATAGCCTGTCGCAATGGAGGCAGAGGTTAAACAAGGAGGTTTATTCAGTTCTTTTGGGGTGGAAACACATCCATTAGCGACACAGAGGTTTAAAGCAGTCAAAAGGCCCATTTCAAGAATAAGACTGCCACTTTCCACAATATTGAACTCGGCAGGTACACAAAGAGTGTCATGTGTCACCAGAGCAATGCGATAGCCAAGCACAGGGTTTGCTTCCTTCTAGTCTCCTGAAGCAGTTCATTCTTCAGACCCTTTGAAAATATTGCAGATGCAGGCAGAATTGTCACAACTGAACCAGTGCCTGGTGAACTGAGAGCAGTTCACTAAAGCAAGGCTATCCTCCAGGGAACAGGTGTCCCAGGGTACGAATGACATTGTAGGAACTTATTTCAGGAGCAAAACAAGCTAAGCAGCATTTATCTATGCTCAGTTCTAAGGCTGAGAAGGACTATGAGCCAATCACAACAATTTCAGGGAATCAAAAGCTCCTAAAAACATTTGTAGTAAACAACATGTAGAAAAATGGCCTGCATTTTTTTCAAGCTTAAATGAAATTTATTTCAGAGCAGATTCTGAAGCAAAATAGCAGCCACCATAGCAAACCTCATCTGTGGAGCTTTAAAAGGTAGGAGAGACAGAACAGATGAAAGTATATCAGAAAGAAGTAGGGGAAAAAAAAAGGTGGAGAGGAGAAACAGAAGATAAGAACAAAGATGACAGTTAAAGAAGAGTGTAGAAATAAAGGAGACAGAATGAAAAAGGAGGATTAAGTACAATGAAAATCATCAACAATACATCTAACAAGATATTCTGTGTTACTTATTTTGGCAGGCTATCATGATTACAGTACTACCTGTTGAATACTCTCTACACTGATCAAGAAATTACTTCAGGCAGAATGTTATTGATTGGTTTTATTATTCTATTTAAAACAAAACAAAACAGAACAAAAACCACCACTACAAAAACAAACAAACAAACAAAAAACCCACAACAAAACACCAACCCTGATTTTGATACTAACATCGGCCAATCTTAACTTTACTGCAAAGAATCTCAGCTTAAGCAGTAATTGGCAAATATCCAAAAATATTGAACATCAAGAAAGTGTCTAGAAAGTTATATAACTGTTCACATTTGCTCGTGTAACACTTGTCTGTGTCATTTTTTGACCTGTTTCCCCAGCCAGCTCTCACATCCCTTTCTCTTCTGTGCTCCCTGGAGCCTATTAGTTCCGTATTTTAAAATATATTTGAAGCACAGAGAGCCTACTTTTCTCCATTAGTCCTCTACTCTCTGCTTGAACCCCTCATATCCTTCATGTTGTATAAGAAGTATTTCTTTTTTGGTTTATAAATTCTCCAATTGCAAATGCTTATGCTGCACACAGCCTTGCTAAGGCTGTGCATATATATGTACAGAAGCAACCCATTGCCCGTCACTGACACAGTTGCTCTGTGGTCCGTACTCACTTTCTTGATGAACCAGGGCCAGAGTAACTGTTCCACCATGAATTATTAGGCTGTCATTTGTTCAGATCAAAATGAATATCTGAGGTTGTTTTATTAATATATTTATTTTATGTGAGCTCTGTAAATCTAGTACATAAATTATTCCAGATCAGACTTTGAAAAGTGATTCCCACAATGAGGGTCAAAGTTTCAGATGAACTCCCTTCCCTTTAACATTTTTGAACAAAATTGTCAGCGGTGCTGATGACTTCTAAAAATGCACCCGATCTCATTAGGCTGTTAAATAGGAAGTATTTGGCACTGAGCTCTTTTGGATTTCTGTACCAAAAACACATCTGTATTTTCACTGTTGGCCATCCTTGCTTTATTTTTGATCAAATTGTCAGTGAACAGCATTGTTATCACTTTACTCATACTGGAACATTTTCATATTTTTTAAGTTTTGATTGGATATATTTGGCATAATGAGAAATATGAAATCAGGATGGATGATAGCAACCCTGGAACCACACTTCAAATGCTGTTACAGGGTTTTCAGGAAGGGTCAGTGAAATAAACTACAGCTCATTAGCCTGAGGCTGTGAGTGATCTACCACCATACAGAAAATTGGAAGCCCTTCTGTCTTTTGTCCTCAAGGAGCCTGTGTATTAAACTAATTGTTAAATATAGCTTACAGACTTATTCTCCAGTCCAACTGGTTTTCCTGCATGTATAAAAAAAATAGAATTATTTGGATTTCATTGGGGTGCTATTTATTTATGTTACAGAAATTTGCAAGAACATATGTTCTTCATAGAAAATCTTCAATACCAGTCTGAGATTTTAAAGGAGGAAGTAACTGTAGTATAAACTGTTTAGTTAGAAAACACATGTATATATCTTATACAAGGAAAAATATGCTACAATGCAATATTAAAGAATATTTTAATGGCCAATTCGTAATAACTGCAGAGTTAATTTGTTATATGACAACATTTTTAAGAAGTACACTTAAATAACACTGAATAGGAGTGAAAAATTTTATTGTGTTTATTATACTGTGCTACATTTTTCTAACTCATGTACATGTATGTATAAAGACTGTGATGTGCTTTTCTCTTCAAAAGTTGTGTTTTTTGAAGTTAAAAGACATTCAAGAACTGCTGAGTGAGATTTATTCAGTACTGACTGATATTATTCCTCACTGTTCCTCACCAAGTCTGGTGATATAATACAATGGTCTTGTTGTCACACACACACAAAATCCGTATGAAATAGAAACTGCTGATACCTTCTATGTATAAATTTAAGAAGAGCTGTTCTTTGCAGCAGACATTTACAGCCCTCTGGTCACAGTTCCAAATTTCTAAGACCAATAGTTTAGGGAAATTTCTTATGTCAGTGAGCACTTTCAGTACTCTATAACTTAGGATAGGCAACTTGTATTATTTACAATTCTTCCAGACTCTTGTAACCTTTTTAAAAATCGCATCCTGAATTTGTGTATGAATTCTTATCTTTTTTTTTTCCCTCTACTCTAGGTAAAATTTGTAGTAGCCTACAAGTACAACAAAGAGAAACAACAAAGTAGTTGGCTTTGTGCGATGAAATGGAAGAATTGATAGTGCTTTAAAAAAAGTTTTGGAAACAAATTGAAACCAACACTAACAGATCACATGCATGCCACACAGATCAAAAAGATTATGAGATTTAATATGTTTGTATATCTTTGCATATTGCTGAGGAAAAGTATGGATTTTAGTAGGATTACTCGTGTTTAAAGTTATGTGTATGCTTTACTCACTCAAACATACAATGATCAGAGCTAGCAGGGCTGAGCTTTTGTAACTCTGTCATCCTTTCCCTCCTGCCAAGCTAAAGAAACTAAGCCCTCTGTGGTTGTTTCCAGGATTTGTCAAAGACTTGCTTCCATTCCAGAGAAACACTTGCTGCTTCAGTGTATGGTATATCCAGTGATCACACAAATGGGTGGTGCCGTACATATGCTTGTATTCTGAACAGCTAAGTCATGGCTGAAACTAAATTAAAAGCAAACTTTCACTGCCCTCAGAAACTGAAGAAGTTGGATTTAAATAGAATCAGTTGGCTGACAGCAGCAAGAGAGGTTACTGTCACATTCTCTTCCATCCTTGCTTACATTAGAAGTTTGTCTTCAGTGTATTTCCCTTTTGTCTTAATGGGAAAAAAACACATCCATATGATGAAGATGATAAGATACAGTTGTGGTTTGAGTTGTGAATAATCTAATTCAAGTTGTGAATTATCTTCATTTAAATCTTTCAAGATTAAGATATAAAAAATAAGGGTCAGAATTCTTTTTAATTGCTCTTGTAAAAAAAACCATAGTAGTTACAATGAAAGGTTCATTATATTTTGATTTAGTTTGTTTTGACTATTAGGTAGACTCAAATTGAAGCTGACATTAGCAAACAGACAAATGAGGCAGACATACAACTATGAAATGGTGTCCCAAATATTCATCTGTGCTTTTTGGATTCTCTTAATTTAGTATATGACAAGGTGTTTTGAGAAAACATAAAGCAGATGTTGAGGGGAAAGCTGTCAAACACAGAGTCTATTATTTTCAACTTCACAATCTTCCTATACAACGTTGCTAAAGTTAAAGCATGACTTAATACCAGGTGGGCTTAAAGAAGTCTCTTTATACATTAGCTGACTATTACTTTTGCTTAACTAAACAGGGAGTGCACACAACAATAAACGAAATAGAAAATGGCATTTTAAAGAGCAGAGACAGCCTTTCAAGATCAGTGTAATTTTTCCCATGAGCTACAATCATATAAGCAAATTCTTACATTCCTTTCCTTAATGCAGACAAGGCTGCTTAGGTCCAGAGTCACAAAAGCATTTTAAATCCCTTGATCAGCTAGGGCCATCAAAAGGAAAAGATAACATAGCCAGAATTCTCTAGCATGATGTGTTAATCCAGGCTGAGACTTATGGGTGCTTGTAAAGTAATACTAAACAACCTAAGATGTATTTAGTAAATCCAAAAGCCAAAAACGGCTCAGAAATCGTACATTCAAATGCACATCAAAAATCAGATCCTTCTACAGAACAATCAAGTTGTGGTCTGCATTTTCTTCAGTTTATTTTATACCACAGCATTAAGAGAGTCACAGTAAAAAGTCATTAGATGTCTTCAGTACAGATTATTTTTCCTTAAATAAAAGTCCTCCAAAGATTAAAAAAAAAACAACCACCCAAGCTACTTCAGGTGCCTTCATTCCTTCTTTCATTCCTCTTCCAGCATTATGAAACAGACAACCCCCAAACCACCTTTTGTCCTGTATAAGCGTTTGGATTCTTATGAAGAAGCTCTGGACCTTCCAAGAACAGTACAGTTCATCAAGCAAGAAATATTACTGCCAGCTATCTCAGTAAGGTTAACTACAAATTCAAGAAAAAACAATGTTTGCGTTTTCCTTTTTTCTTTTTTTCTTCTTTTTTTTTTTCTTTTTTCTTTTTTCTTTTTTTCTTTTTCCTTTTTCATTAACTGAAAGAACTGTATAAGGAATCTGTATATACAGAAACACATCAGAGTAAAAGCATTCCATTTTCATAGTAATGTAAATGGAATTAATGTTACTAAAGGTCCTAGCCTGTTATAATGGACCATTTAGATCAGAAGACAGTTTTATAAAATGCACGTGTTAGGGTTATGTTTTCATTTATACCAATTTAAATGCATAATAACATCACTGTAGTTTGTTAATGAATATTTTAACTAAGAGAAGTTTTCAGTCCATACTCTTTATGAAATGCCATTATGAAACCTATTGCGAACTCTTAAATACTGATTACTTTTCCTGGCATCAGTTTAGACAGATGAAGAAAAAGTTTGCTACCTACTATCAAGTTTGCTTCTCATTTTGTCTATTTCCCTCCCTGAGAGTGCGATAGAAACATTTTACCAGATTTCAATTAACTGCTTGAAAAATCATCAGTTGTTTTTTTTTCTACCATTTGAGCCTTTCATTCTTGACATATGTAGGTCACTTTGAAACACAGTCCCACCATTAGCTATGCATTTTTGCCAGCGATGAACAAGAGCCTTCATGCCCTGTACTCAGAAATCTGCACCAGTGGAGGTGACACCACTGCTAAAATACAACACTCACTGCCTCACTGTGCTGTTTGGTCTCCATAAAAATTCAGCAAGCATGATGAATGTCAAGGGGTGCAATTTTTTCTGCATGGAGGATTTCAGTGACACACCTTTGCTTCATATGCACTTGCATGTTAGACACCATTTTGTTGGACTGCCCTTGTGCTGCCATCTGTTACACACAACAATGAAGTGTAACAGAATATTGGCACAAAAGTTCAACCCCTACTGCTATACCACCAACATCTGCCTCTGACATTGTGGACCAACATCATAGAATAGGAGGCATTACTTTCAGAACAGCTCTCATAGATTCAGCAAGCATCATAGAGAATAAACTATTCTTTTTTCCCCAGGAAAACTGAACCAGTAGTATATATATGAAAAAGCTGAAGGAGTATCTATGAAAATTTGGATTTAAAGTGATAGGCCATTTTCCCATATACTTATTATATATATATATATTTATATATTTTTATATATTTTTATATTTATAAAGATAAATTTAATCATCAAGTGTATAAGTTGAGGAACATACAGGATTCACCATAGATCTGTAAAATCAAGTCAATCTAGTCTCAGTGAAGGCTAGTTTTACAACCAGATTGTCCTGTCTATGGAGACAACCATGAGATTTAATTTGTTTTGTTTAGTTGATGCAAGCGAGTTGATGTATATTTATATGATATGAATATGTATATGATGTGTTATTACGTTTTCCAAATTGCAGGTCATAATACTGTATGCTGGTGAACAGCAGTGTCATATAACACATTGCCATAGCTCCATGGCAATGCACTTAAATGTGGCTGAAATAAGATGACCAATCTATTTTCACTTTATTATTATAAAGATAATCAGAGGGCAGAACACATCTTTTATAAAGGAAGGCTGAGGGAGCTGAGCATGTTGAGCCTAGAGAAGAGAAAATTTTAGTAAGGCCTCCATGTGGCCTTCCATTATTCAAAGGGAGATTATAAAAAACATTGATTGAGATAGAACAAGGGGGGAACGGTTTTCAACTATAAAAGGTAAGATAGATACTAGGAAGAATTTTTTTTTTACTCAGAGGGTGGTGAGGAACTGAAACCTGCCCAGATGTGTTGCTTATGCTCCAGCCCTGAAGGCGTTCAAGGCTGGTTTGGATGGGGCCATGAGTAACTTGATCTAGCAGGTGGCAATCCCATGACAGGGGTTTGAATCTAGATGATCCTTAATGTCCCTTACAACCCAAGCCATTCTATGATTCTGTAATTCTGATTCGGTGACTCTGTGACTCTGTGACTGTGCGGTTTTGTCATTATGATTAGTACTGAGGGACAATGTCCAGCCCACTTCATTTCTTCTCTTTTCTTTCCCAGTTACTTGTAGGGACTATTTAAATCACATATATATATTTAATGCATCTCATCATTTATTGTTTATTATCCTTGAAGATAGGTCCATCCTTGAGAAAAAATCAAAGTTCAAATCTATTGACAGATGTCTTCCATGAGCCTTTGCCAGAAGCAGTTTTTTTTCAGCGGGTTTTTGTCTGAAATAGACTAGTCTTGTAGGACCACAAAGATTTTACTACTCTGAAACAATGAACAAATGACTGTCCACGCACAAAATAGAAAACCATACAGTGTTCACATAAGAAAATGATTTCTACTCTCTCACAGCTGCAGCTCCAAAAGATAGTCCATGCACTGAAAAGCAATTGGACAATGGTAAGTGGAGGCTGAAGTCTTTAGTTTAGAAGTGGTTTCCATTGGCAAAAGAGAAGGAGAACAAAGTTTCTGTGATCAATAGAGCTAATCATTTGAAGAGTACATATTTAGACTGAGGCAATAGGTG
Source organism: Lagopus muta (assembly GCF_023343835.1). Taxonomy (NCBI): domain Eukaryota; kingdom Metazoa; phylum Chordata; class Aves; order Galliformes; family Phasianidae; genus Lagopus; species Lagopus muta. The sequence continues at coordinate 29,292,968 of NC_064435.1, forward strand.
AAGCCATACAAATGTACTCAGGATATTTTCTGATGAAATCAAGACACTTGCATTAACACAAGGAAGAATTTTAGGTAGATGAAACTGATCTTTAAACTCATTTTACCACTTTTTTGCAACACATCAATCCATGATACGAAGTTCTGCCCAAAGGAGAAAAAGGTTGTCAGTCGATTGTTTGTTAAAAGTTGAATGTTTCTGTTCAAGTATATGCTTAATAAGAAATGAGAAGTTCAATTTAGATCAGGGTAATTGAGGATAAATTTTCAGAGCTACTAATTTGCAGCTCAGTTTTCTCATCTTAAAGATGGGAGTAGTGAGTTTTACATGTCTTCAATACAACCTGTCATGTTACTATGAATGTTTGCCTCAGTTTTACAGTATACAAACATGATAAATGCTTCAACAAGTTGAAAATAAGTTGAAAAAATTGTTTATTTCTGTTTGGGATCAATTCTTGTGATCATGGTAGTAAAATCTGATTGCTCCCTCAGATTTTTCAAATAGTTTATCTTTCATAAACAAAAGAAAAATTGTTTTTGTTCTTTTTGTCTCTCACTTCATCACTTAGAACATGTTCTGTACTCATTACACTGGTGTCTAAATTTGTTTTTTAGGGCCATTTGTATATACTTCTGTGTATTTAGGCATAAAGAAAAGTGCCAGTTGATTTTTTTTTTAAGTTACATTGAATTTGAAATAGAAAAAACAGAAACAGGAAAAAAATTGTTTTTACTAGTAAACTGTGCAAACACAACATGGAAATCATAGAGGGAATGTGCAGACTGCATGTAATACCAACATAACTTATTCTTACAAATTGTATTATGTCACCAGAGGGACACTTTAAAATGAAACCTTTCAAAGTTTTCAGATATTTCAGTGGCATGCACATTTATAGCTAGCAATTAAACACAGAAATTATGGATAGAATGCAATTGGAAGTGAAAATCTAAAAAGTCTGCACTGATCTAAGAAGACAGCCTGATGCAAAGCATCATCTCCCAAAGGCCCTTCTGTCTACGTAGTTTTGAAACATACACTAAACCAGCTGCCAAGCCTTGCTTTTAAATGGAGGCTACAAAAAAAGTTGTTCTGCATTTTCAGTGCGTGCTACTTTACAAAGGAACGAAGCACTGTCTGGCTGCCATATAGGCAGGCAAAAGGGAGCCAGCTTGCAAGTGATTAGAATAATGAAACTGGAAAGGATTAGCCACATTATCCAAACATGAAGCAATAGGCTAGTCAAACTAATCCCTGAGGAATAGTTAAAGGAAACAAATGACATGATAGTCATAGGGTTACTTCTCAGTAAGATAGCATTAGAGCATTTGGTACTTGCACTTTAGTTCTGCTCGTATATTTTTTTAAAAGCATATGCAAACAGCAAGAAGGTAAGCCGATGGATCTGGATGACAAGACTGAGCTAGTTTTATTTCAGATTCTGTATGTCTTATCTGACTTTTAAAAATAATTAAAGTGTTATTAGACTGACTGATATCAATAGAACATCCACATCCTGTGGAGCCCTTAATTGCAGGAAAAGAAGGGTAATGATCCAGATTTTAATACAACTGTGTCTATTGTGCCCTGTTGGATAGATTCATTATGCAGTGAGTGAACATTTTTTCCCTCATTATTTAATTATTTTGGAACTGTAAGAAGTAATTCCAGTGCTAATCACAACATTTATGCTTTAGAAGGATAAATTAGCCCCAGTTCTTTTTTTTTTAATTTTATATAAACTCATCATATATGGAAATGATGTCCCTGTCCTTATTCACATGCTGACAGATTTCTATCTATTCAGAAAAGTTGCTAAACCTATTAATATTAAAAACAGGTGAAAACAAAGCATGCACTGGGTGTAAATACCCAGAAGAAGACCTGACCAAAGTCTGCTGGTATCAAGGAGGGTCCATCCAAATTCACTTTTATTCTATAATTGGGAATTCAAAATGAAAAAAAGGGCTCGGTTCTAGTTGAAATTACCAAGCATATATGGAAGGACATAGATCAAAGGCAAAACAGAAATTAAGCTGCTACTAATGATCCTCTTGATGACTTCAAACTGCCCTGTACGTAGGGGCTTGTTGCTGGGAGGGTGAAGGGCTCTGGCAGAGCTGTTGGCTTGGACTCACCACAAGTCTTGCCTGCACTGTATCGTGTACTCACCTCCTGTAAGAGCCCTCATGCCCACCTTCTTTTTTCCATTAACCCTTGAATAAGAGATGCCCCTTGCATAGCTGCCAATTCTAGAAGGGAGTTTTAGAGAATGTGGATACCAAACACTATAATGTACCAGAGACAGCTCAATCCTGTGCAGTGTCTCTGGTTGATATACACTGCATGATTCACAGGGATATCAATGGACAATTGCAAATTAGTCTATCTGTGGAGTTTCTTCTTACCCGCCATTAGTTGCTGGCTTCCATTCTGAAGCTTGAGGGTACTCAATCCTACTACATTTTTCTCTCAAGTTTAAAGTGTTAATGAGCATTCTCATTGTTCATATTCTGATCTCACCTTGTCAGAGATCCAGTAATCAATTGGCTTCAATAACATCTTTTCACAGTGATTTCCCCAGGTTAATTACATGTGCTATCTCAAAAGTATTTCCTTTCACTTTTTATCAGCCGCTTGATAGAAGTATTTTTTTGTAACATCTTTAGAAGAGCCGAATTTAGGAAGAGCTTATCAGGTTCTGAAGGAGTGTAATCATCCATTCTTTACCAAGTGATATATTAGATCATTTATTTGTGGCAAGACAGACATTTCAATAGTGCTTATTGTTTCCCATAATGAAAGGTTTAAATCTTCCTTTAGGTTTCTCTGAAATTTAATTTTTGTTGATGGAGACAAGCCAGTTTGTGCAAGATTTTTTTGATGTCAGGGCTTCAGAAATCCAAAACTATTAATTATATTTTTCCACTTTATAACTCTATGTTGTGAAAAAAAGGAGGTGGAGGAAATCAGGTACAATAGAAGCTTTCACAGATCTCACCTTTAAAAACAATAAATTCCTTCCCTTTACCAGGATTATTTATTGAGCTGCTATTTAGTCACTGAAAAGGGATTTTGTCATACGCTCTATACCACTCATGAGAACTGCATCCTATTGTATTTCTGTATTTGCATTTGACAGAAGTGCACAATACAAATGGCAAATTTATCTCCTTGGCCAAATTAACCCCAGAAATGCCCTTTCTACAGGAGATCTAAGGTTCCATGAATAGTGTGCATTTCAAGACTGAATTATACATGAAATTCCCTTCTACCTACTCTTAAGCAGTTCTTTTTAGAGTACAACTTACTATAATTAAGAAGAATACCATGTCAGCGAAATACATTTATTGTTGGTACAATGTATTTATATTTCATCCAAATTGCTAATATAATTGGTACATAGTACCAAAAGACTTTATCCTTTATGCAGTTTTTGCTTAGACAACACTCACACTGTCAGCATACAGCCTTCATAGATGCAGCGCTGTACTTGTTTCCTTCATTTCAGTTTTTTGTTCAAGAAAATCTACACTTTCTCTTCTCATCTGCAATGCATTCTGACACTGTGGACAAAGGGTTGAATAAATTTTAATCTGAGGAAAATCAATAATGATTTATGATTTCTGACTTTAAAAAATATTGTTTTTTAAAAATGATAGACAGTGAGGCACTAATCTACCAAGATGGCTCTGGATTCCAGTCCACCTTTAATATCATTTTCCAGTAAACATACCACTGTGTGGCAAGATGGTTCTTAGCTCTTTAGAGCAGTTGCCTCATTTTTCAAATACACAGAATTCACCAGTAAGCTGCCAATTTCACAATGTGTCTAACAAATAGGAAATTATTCAGAAAATATTATTGGAATATTCAGAAACTGCTATTCCCTCAGCTGTTCTAATGGCTCAGATCCTAGAAGGCAAAGTGGCTTGACTCAAAAACTTTAAGAAGAAATTTAATGACATGTAAACTAATCTCATGATTTGGAGGCACTAACCATGATTTTCACACCATTCAGTCTGGCAGTGCTGCCATTAGAAAAGTAAAATGGGCAAGGGATCAGGTGCTTAGGGAGATTGCAAACAGCAACATTTTTTTTTAGTTCTACCTGAAAGGAGAGCAGTTTATTCAGAGAAGACAGCTAAGGTAGTTTCTCATAAAATTTCAGAAAAAAATTTTATTCCCTAAAGAACTACTTCTTTTCACAATTCTGTACCGGGGATGAATGAATCATTGCTGCCCACAAATTGCAAAGGACCAGAAAACTCATTCATGAGTTACCTCCACTGAAAACCTTGCCAGGAATACCTTGGCCCCAAAATATGTACATCTGTGTCTGCATACAAATAGATGCTTATCTGCATCTACATGACCCAGCTTGAGTCTTCATAGCTGGTTTTCCTAGTACTGTATTCCATCTTCTCTCATTTGTTATTATCCCCAGCTTGACACTGTGATATATGTAGGGATGAACAAACTAAAAAATGCAAAATTCTTGAAAAGCAGGATTAATTTGACTAGTCATAGTATTATTTTGATAGTATTAGGTCACTTGCTGGATTCCTGCCTACTTCTTACCCATACTGTTCTGTGTTACAGAAGTATCCTTGGCACCTCAATGTGAAAATATTCACCACTGTTTCCATCCTCTCCCACGTCTGTGTCTGAGCTTTTGTATAATGGAAGTGATGCTCATGGGTTGCAGTAGTTGTTTGTCAAGTTGTGGCAGAATGTCCGACTCTTCTCTGTTCCTGTGGCTGTAAGGACAGAGGGAAACTGCATCCTTCTTTCCCATCAGAAGGAAATGGCATGATTCATTTTCCCTGCTAGCTTACCACAATACAAATGCTTTTCATTAGTCGTTGTGGACCTGCTCAGCTGTTCAGCTGATGGATTGTTAATACTGAGCACAATTGGTTCACTTCATTCTCTTTGCTTGTAGGACTCCAACTGGACTGATGTGATCTACTGAACCTGCAGTTTGCCCTACAGCAGGTAGACTGACCATCTGTCCCTTATAAGGTTGTGCTTGTGGACATGTAAAAATGCTGCCCACAGCTCATTTAATCAGTGATTGAAGCAAATACTCTCCCATTTTATGTCAGCTGTTTGCACTAAGCAGCAGAATGAATCTGTAGCTGTGCAGCTTGCTCCGTTGTTGACATCAGGCGCACAAAACAGGAACGCCTACTTGTAGCAAGGCACTGGGTGTTGAATTGCCTTGGGTTCCTAAGTCTTTTTTTTCACATACTCTTCTTCCATGTCAGATGAAATCAGGTGATAAATTCAGGAAAAATTGATATGTTACCACAGATTTGCAACTTCACTCTTCCAAGCCTCCACAAAATGTGATATGACTGTACCACATAATCTAGGTGAATTTTTTTGCACAATGATTTAATACTTTTCACGAATGTGTGTATAATGAAACAAATTTGCATCACTGTTACTTCATGTGTATCTCACACCTTTTATTTTAATTTTATTCCCTAATTCCTTCCTGAGAGCTAGGAAGAAATAAATTCATTGCTTTCCACACCAAATATTACAATCCTGTGAGAGTCACGATTTATTTAAATTATACACTCATTCACCTCACTGGATACAATATGTATATTGCAATATATTAAAGCATCCATGAAGATGCACTGTTTATATCAGGGAGCAGTGCAGACCTTCTAAGAGATAAATACTAGGTGAGTTTCAGATGCTGGCAATATTTTCCTGATGTAATGGCATTCAGTTATTTATGTTGAAAGCTAGGTTACTGCAAATCTGTAAAGAAAAACTCCCGGAGGAAGTCTAAGTTTGTATTCTGATGCTGTTGTTTATAAGCTATTTTAGACTCACTTTATGTATAAGAGACTGCTTCACATTTCTTGGAACAGGTGATGTTATAACATATGCAATCTTTTTCTTCAGCAGCCTTCAATATATGGGTACAAGTATTACCTTCTTATTATAGGTAACACAGAAAATGATGTCTGTACTTAAGGCTGACTAACAATTTCCACAATAAAATTCTTGCTTATTATATTGTTAAACTTAAACTGTTCAGGATGGAGTTTGTGATGCCAGATAGCTGCCTCATGTTTCATATTTTGGGAAACTTTCAGCTACAAAAGGTACAGCCATTTCCAAGAAATAAGCCAAGAAAAGTCTATGGTTTTGCACATTAAGAATTTTCACTGGGACAAGATCTCCTGATTAACAGTGAATACAGCAATGGGAAATCAGAAAAAAATATACATATAGATTGTACCCTGTGTAGACTATACGCAGTCATTCTGTGTAATATAGACAATTTTGGTGACGCTACAGTGTGTCCCTTGTCTTCAGTTGCCTGAATATGGGATCTCTTCAGAGTGAAATATGGCTGCTGTTTGGCTCACACAGTCAATTTCCCTTTCAGGGGAACCAAAGACTGTGGGACAAAAGTAGCTGGTACACGTCTGCTGAAAAGTAGGGGAGGGATCTGCTATTCAAAAGGAAGTGTGAGCTGGAGGCCATGCAGGTTGGTGAGGTGCCACCTCACTGTGCCAAATAAGAACAGATGAGCAGGAATGGCAACAAGGATGAGGATCATCCTCAGCCCAGGGATCACGGATACAAACCTGGTGATGGGCTAGGTCTGGGGCCAAACCATAAAATGAGGTCAGTAGTTAAGCTTTTGAAGGTATAAGGCATAGCTGTAGCACAGCTCAAAATCTGGGGTAAGAGTGGAAGCTCAGAAGTTTTTTCCAACATAGTAAGGGGGCCCTGATGGGGATTCTCACTGCTTCCCTTTCTGCAGCTGTGACCAAGGGCTGGGAACTTGGGCAGCCAATGCTCTCTTAATGGAGAAGTAAGCACAGAGCTGGTGGGTGCACTCAGGGCTCTGGCACTGCTGCACTTAACACCACAGTGAAGATGAAATGTAAGCACTAGGCTCCCAGCTGCACCTGGGAGCTCAGAAATCCCTCAGTGTCGATCACAAGAGCCCCTTGAGCTGTGCTTCAGCAAGGCTATTCTCTGCCTCCATCTTGCTTTCAGGTGCTCAACACGGAAGCTTTTCCCATACCGCTCCATATACCCTTCCATGAGCACAAATGCAACCAACTAGCATGTATCATTTCCTCCTTCAGTATTAGACACTCACAAAAATGTTCATTTTCTCAAATAGAGGTGAGGCACAAAATGAACTTCCTGAAGAAGCTGGAAGGCGTGTCAAGAAAAGAAAAGATTATTCAATAGGCAAGGCACTTAAATGTCCCATTAGAAAATTGTCTTTTCATTTGCCTTCTACTGGAATGCCTGTATGGGGCTAGGAAAGTCACTTCAATCTTATACAATTCACTGCTTTGTCTACTATTCATTATCCTTATACCCTATTTGATAGCTTTCTCATTTGCAAAGTGTCTCACAAACATAACTGTGGCTGATTGCAATGCTGTAAATAACATGAAATAAAAGCATGTTTAATGTTATAAGGTACTAAATGTCCTAGAAAATTGGAATCTAAGCATTCAAATCTGCGACCTAATATTAACAGACATTTGGCTCCTTGATTTTATAGTTTAGCTTTCTTTCTGTAAAAAGATTAAAAAATAATTGCACTCCACACAATAATTTCTAATGCTTAATTTGTTTAGATTTGTGGAACCCTCTGATGACTGTTTTAAAGAAGTACACAGCAAAATTCATAACTCTTGACTCAGTGCTGGTTAAAGCAAAAGGATAAAGATAAGTCTGGGTATCATGCTTAGCTTTGTGGTACAAAGATATGTCCAGTTCATTGCAAATGAAGAAATGCTGATGGGATGCTGCTAAGGCAACTTGGTCAAGTAAATTGCAAAACTTTGCACATATAATACAGACCTACAAAGTTATTATCCTCCAGTCTGTGAATTCCCCCATTTTTGGTCAGAAAGGAAGAAGGCATGAATATTTTGTGAGAGGAAATGGACTGTAGAACTAACTTGCAACTGAATAGCATATTTTTCTACCAGAATTTCTTTTTGGTTACCCCACCAGTAGGTGGGATACTTGGGTAAATCCGAACAACAAAGCTACACTATATCCAGTACCATCAGAGACCAGACTGAATAAAAATCATAGCTCAAGGTGGAGACCATGCTTCAGTCCAGGTAGTGAGACAAAGACTTAGTCACACGGAAGTGACTGGAAAAGTTTAATCTTCAATATGAGAATCAAAATGTAAAGAGGCTTAAATAATTTGAACAGGAATACCTGCCATCTCTGCGCCTCATGCTCACACGAGTCTTCTGTTCATCCATTCTAGGTTTACTCTTATCGTACTATTGACCACAGCTTTATCTCATTATTGGCAATGGTAATTATAAAACTACTTTAGTTTGATAACCTCAGTCTGTTTATTAGGGTTAAACTTTGAAGCTCCAGGCCCTGACTTATTATACAATTAAAAATGATTTTAATTTTTATCACGTTTCTGTTACTCAAAGCTAGTTAACAAAGGTTAAATAAGCTGTTAATGTTAAGCCTATCTTTATATGCCTTTCTGAATCACATCCTCAACTGTGATGCCAAATGACTACCCCAGGTTATCTAGGGTGTTATAAGTGTCTCTCTTATTGTTGCTTGCTAATCTTTTTAATGCTTTGTTTGCTTCTTTCTTTCCCCTTGCTAAACTCCATACCCTGGAGCCCGCTCTATTTTTCTGTATCATGACTGGTTCATTGTTTATTTAGCCAGGCTATTGTCTAAGCTATATTAAAATTGTCCTCAGAGACAGGGTGACACCCATAATGCATGTAGCCTTATTACAGCTAGAGGCGCAGCAGAAAAGCACTACTAATTTATTACAACAGACAGTGTAACCATTGAACCCAGTTCAGCCTTGGCCAGAGGACCCAGGTGGCTTAGCCATGCAAAATATGTCTCATTTGTATCTACCTATTTTGTATTCACAGCTGGTTCATAGCTATTGAGAATATATGGCTATAAGGAAATAATAGTTTATAATAGTTATAGGTAGAAATGGATGAAGTGTCTTTAAATAGGAGATTAGCTTTGATAGTCATTTTCTGTTCTTCCTTTAGGATCAGGTTTTTACAAAACTATTGTAGTCATTGGGCTGATACTGAAGAAAATACAAAGAGGAGCATGAGATCAGCAGAATGAGGGAATAGCTCTAAAGCAGTAAAATGAGAACAGTACAAATCTTCTGACATGACTGTGACAATTATTTGCATCTTTTATTATGGTCAGTGATAGCTATAAGTGAAACCCACATGCGACAGATATCTGAGAAAATAGTTTTCTCTTTCATTTACTGGGGCCACAATTTCATTTGACCAGACCAATATCTGTAAGAGGAGTCTTGAGTCATCCCAGTATAAGAATTATTTATCTCACTGACAGTTTAAAATTCAGTGACTGCTTCTTATGCCACCTGCACTCAAATAGACACCTGTAATCAGTCTTCCACAGGGTGAAAAAGATAAGAGTGATGTCATGATGAGGACGAGGTGAGAAACCAAAAAATATCACCCCCAAGGAGAACAAAATGAAGATGCAGCAAGAATAGAAACTTGTTTGTACCAGAAGTGGGTAGTACCCAGAGAGGTATGGGAGTGACTACACGCCAAATAAGGAGTGGAAGCGGCACAAAGTCCTCAGACGTTTAGTGTTTTGTCAGAAGTCCTCTCTCCTGGCTCTGATGGCAACTTCAAAGCCAAGAGAACTGCCTGATAAGAGGGCTGGAACCTGCAGATGTAATGAGTGCATCTCCAGATATTAGCATAGGGATATTAACAAAGGAAAAAGAAAAAAAGTGTTTCACTGTACTGGAAACTATTTTAGCCCTTTTTTAAAAAGCAAAAAGGAACATCCAAAAGCAAACATATTTCCAGAATTGGGTGTACTGACAGATTTCATGTTAAAAAGTCGATGACATATGAAGAGAGTTAACCAAAGTTTTATGCTCTAAGCGTGAAATAGGAAACGCAGTGCTCATAGTCACTGGTTAAGATCCTCTTATCTCCCTGTGGAACGAAACTGAACTTTATATGTTTCTGTTGCTGGCAAGGCAACCTACTATGGTTATCAGAAATACAGAGGAAAGTCTGGTTAGAGATTTTTCCCTCTTTGGCTTCTATGAACTATACCTGATTAATCCAAGTCAACAGAAAAGTCAGTGTAGATTAAATGAGAGGATTTTGTTGTTTCTTCTCCACCTCCCTGTTTTCATGGTGTTCTGGTGTTGTGGAAGTATGGGATACTGGTGCATTTTCTTGTTCCTATACATCAGAGATCTGTGCAGCTGTCATTATAAAGTTGAGTGCTATTTTGAAGTGATAGAAATATATTAATCTAGTTACAGGATGGCTTTTGCTTTTACAAAAGAAGAACCAATAACATTTTGAAAAATCAAACCATCCGCTTTACAGCTGCTTTAATCACAGTTGACTCACTTAAAATTGAGGAAGGTTAAAGAAAGCAAATAGATCACAATTTTAAGATGGCCTTTGTCTTAGCTTTCTTGGAAACCCCTGGTAAACCTGTTCCCTTCCCTATAGCAAGGTCATGACAAGCTTGTTTCTCTTTCTTCCAGTAAGCTTGTTTCAAACTTATTTTTATCTTTGCTTTAAGCTTGTAATCCTCTGTTCCTTTCAAATCTTGAATCAGACCTAAGTCCTCAGATATAGTGGAACCAAACTTGCAATGTTTGAATGCCGCTCTGCAATTCTTTACAAAGGGTTTGAGTTTACAATTAAAGTCAGGCAAGTTAGAAAGCCGCAGAGCAGACTTGCTTTCAAATTTTGGTCTTTTAACAAGTGATTGAATGATATAAATGTTTTCAAATAATCCTTTGAATACAATTCATAAAACAGACAGGCAAACTGCATACTTGGGTAAATCCAAACAACAAATAAGCTGATATGTAGACCAGCAGTGACCATTGCTAATTCAGGAAGCTCTTTGACCTTTTGGTTCAAAGTGCTATTACTATGCGGTACCTTTTACAGCTGAAAGAGCACATGTTAGAACAAAGAGCAGAAGGAAGGCTTTTAATATGATCTAATACACCTGGGATACAGAGTCCAGATGTAAGAAATCTAACTGAGAGCAATAAAAGGGGAATGAAACAGCTAAATTAGGAGCAAATTTCTGAACAGAAAAGAATTCAGTAAGGAAAAGCCAATACACAGGCCAAGAAAATTCGAAGATAATATTGAAGTGCAGAAATTCTGTTATCACTCCTCCAGCTTCTTCAAATTTCATGGGCATTTAAAAGCCCAGATTAGTGACAATTAAGCACCTTCGCATTTCTGGCTAAACAGGGCATGAGACAGATGCTAAGCACATCACTTTTTACTGAAGTAAATGAGTGCTGAGAACATCCATCAGCTTGTGAAACAGAGTCTTAGAACATTAACTTTCATTCATATGAAGTGCTAACTGAGGGTTACACAAGACCCCAGCATCTGTGGTTTAGCTTTCTCTTCATTTACTAGTAAACAATTACACTCCTGCTACAAGCTCTGAGAGCAAATTCAACAACATAAAAAATGAGTCTGAGTATAATTAACAAGTGCACTGATGCCTGGAATTTATAGACTGGTCCTGATTTGTGCCATGATTGGAACGTAAAAACAAGTTCTGAAAAAAATTGCTCAAATTCGTGATGCTGTTTTTGCTTGGTTCTTTGATTTTGTTTTTTATCTTTTATTGTTATTTTTGTGTTTTTTGGGTTTTTTTTTTCATTCCTTTCTTGACTTTCAATCTGTAGCTAGATTATCATTCGTATATGAAAGTGAGGAATAAGGTACCCTCTTCCTCTTGTATAGGTCTTCATGTCTATCAACTAGTAAATTATCCAGAAACGTGCCCTTTTCAATGAAAGGTCAAAGGAGGGGAAATGTGTGTACAAGACAGCCCGAAGGGGACAAAACTCATGATCTTTCTGCCCAGTAAGTGAATGACAGAATGGAAGGGAACAAAGTGAAAAGCTTTTCCTTCTTGCACTGAGGGAGCTGGGGGAAGGCATTCTCGGACATGTTCATGCACAAGATGAGGCATACTACGTTGGTCAACATCTTCAGAATGGGTTACTTAACTTGCCTTCTTCTTGTCCCTGTGTTTCCTTCTATCTGCCAGTCAGATTGGAAAATCTTTAGAATTGTAATTAACAAATAAAGTTGCCAATCAGAGAAGACTGTGTTTGGCAGTCTATAGATAAAGTTTGCAAAAATATGAGTTTTCTCTGCAATAACACTAAACTAAGCTCTACTCACAATCAAGAGAATTTCACATTTCTCGTCTGCAGGAAGGGACTGGAAAGTGTCCACTAAGAAATAATTTTGTTCAGCCTGCCAGTGACATTGGCAGTTTCTTGATCTACATATCAAAGAACACACGTCACATGTAGAAACAGAACTTGCCTTACAAACTGAAAACAAACAACCAAAACAACAATAAAAGCCAAACCCAAATACACTAGGAAATATCCCCTAATACATGCTTACATAACGGAAGCCTGTACGTCATGATCTAAAAGAGGCATTTGGAGAATTATATGAGATTAATTTAACCTGACCAATTGATCACTGCAAATTTATTGATCATTACACAGAATCAATAACATATTTCTCATATGTGGCTGTTGTGGGGTGCAGTTTTCACTTGTACTGATGTCACAAATACTAGTAGGCCTATTTCTACAGCTTGATGTAAGAACTGATGGAATTTGTGTTTTTACTGAGAAACTATGGACATTTCTCATCATTTTAAATTGCATTTTAAATCGTCCTCAGTGGTTTTATGCTTCACAGCATCCTGAAGAACTTTATTAGAGATTAGCAAGTTCACACTGTTACCTCTCAGTGTTCCACTTCTGTAAGAAATACAAGAGATCTAGGAATCTCAGTTGGTGAGGCCAGAAAGTTCTTTCATGGACTGACAAGAGATGTTACTTGCTTCATGTTTATATTGACTGTGGATCTTTGTGAATTGTATTTATATAATTGATATATTTATTTTTGTTTGATTGATTGATATACTGATTGATTTCTGAGACATTTTAGCATCAGATTTTCCATTCCCAGATTTTTTCCCTCCTACACTCTCCCCTAAGGATTTTGCGTTTTTTGCATACTGGATCATATATATATATATATACTTTTTTTGTTTTATTTTGCTTTGTTTTTTTTTTTGTTTTACAGTTGAAAGTATAAACTACAAAGATTTAATAAAACATATTTATCTCCTATTTTTTCACAACTGTTCTATATTGAAAACACATCAAGAACACCTTAATTCTGAAAAATATCTATCCATTTACATTTTGAAGAAAATAATAACAGCATAAAGAATTTGTGTTCTATGACACTTTATTCTAAGTATTCTAAGTATTTTAGTGTGTCAATATGTTTTTAATGGTCTATGTTGTGCATATATCCTAACATTCATGCCATTCTGTGACATAACTACCTAAGAAATGTCAGCTGGGATCCTGTCCTAAGAAAATACCAGTTTTTTCCTGTTCTGTTTTTTTTTTTTTTTTTTTTTTTAACAGGAGTATTATATATAAATTGAAAGAATTCCAGCAAATTCTACAAACTGTGTATCAGGCCCAAAGTTCCAAAAATATGTAAGTCTTACATCTTGCAAAGGCCAGGGAAGTATATCTGGTTGCATCCTTTGGACAGAAGATGACTGAAAAGAAATAGAAATTGGGGTTCTATTACTGTTGGTTTAGTTTGGTAGGAGTATACCAGTATTTTAGGCCTCAGTGATTTTTGTGACTTTACCTTCATGTCTGCCATAATAACACTGAGAACCCAACATTATCTGTGGGAAATTATAATTTCAGTCAGCACTACTTAATGTTTTCAAACCTTTCTGAAATTCTAAAATGGGAAAAATATCGTACAGTCCTTATTTTGGTGCTGGTTGGTTCCTCTGATAATGTTTCTCCCCGTAGGCAAGGTCACAGTGCTACTGTACCTTCCAATATCAAGTGACAGCAGATTCCCACATCTTCCATTATTTTAGCAATAAAGCAAAGATTTCTGTTGACCGTGATCACTTTATAAGGTGAGGCTAGCTATTAGTTTTGATAGCTACTAAGGTTCTTCCCCCTAGAATACCTTGCTTTCAATTGCTTATAACTTTTTCAAAATCCTAATGCTTTTATTGAGAAAAATGAAATAAAAGAAAGTCAACGCGGTGGTGGTAAAGAATAAAGCCATAACCCACCAAGCTGCACGAGTAGCTTCTTTTTGCAGTAAGAGGACCTGCTATCTCAGACTCTGCATCCCTATTGTCTCCATTTCAGTAGTGTCCCTCCTTATCAGTTTATTGTTTACAACTGAAGGCCAGCAGCTGATATCGTTTTGCGCATTGACCAAATCAGCAACCTTAAACCTTTAGGTTTGGACTGTGCACTAATGTGGCAATAGTCATCACAGTGACCATTCAATTACACAACATAATATTATTCTATTTGGCAGAATTACATTGTAATATTTCTTGGTTTTTCACCGTATTTTTATTTTTTTTAGTACCTGGGAAACATATTTAAACAGAATATAAGACTGTTAAAAGTGTGGCTGATCTTTTTTGTCTGTGTATACCAAGATTTAATTTTTACTATATGTCACATTTTCCTATTTTTCCTCTGGACTTCTAGCATGCTTTTCAGAGCCGTCAGGATTGTGCAGAAAGATAATGTGCTGGGCACGCTGTGGAGCACGAAGAGGTGGAGGGAAAGGACTGGAAGAAGAGAAGCGAGAACCTCACAGTTGAAAAAACTGAGTGCTGACCTAAGAAACCAGATTCTCTGTCGCTGCCACAGCATTCATATTCATTGCTAGGAAAGCTGCCTAAATACACTATTAACAACAACAGAGATGCTGATGTATCTGATACTTGAAGTGGTAAGTTGAGTTAAGGGATCCTCGCTAAAAAGTTGGAAGTTATCAGAAATTCTGAACTCCTTTGAAGCTCAGTATGAAGTTTTCTTCACCTGAGCAAAGAAACTCAGTAGACATTACTTAATTATTTAAAATATCCTTAACTCTCCGCCTGTATTCAGATACTGTGGGAAGTGCATACCCTCGAGAAACACACAAAAAAACTAATGCATCTAGCTTTATGGAAGCAATTGGAAAGTGTCTGACAGTTAAAATTATTAAGAGAAAGGATCACAAAGTGAATGAGGCAGATCTCCTGAAGAAGGAAAATAATTTGATCATGTAATTAAACCCTGTGTTGTTATGCCTACCCTTTGAAGTTCAAATTAATTTTGCACAGGCAACTTAAATTGTGGCATTTTCTGATATACCAATTTTGAACTTCGCTTTCCAAAATTGGCTTATGTGTGAACAAGTGTAAAATAGAGTAGGCTGGCCCTACTGTAGTTGCTTTTTTACTTGAGATACTCCATAGTACTTGAGGTAGTAAGTAAAACCTTCTGAAAAAGCCTTGATAATTATGAATTAAGATTGTTTATTAAATCCTTTTTTTTTTTTTTACAAATTAGTCCTTGTTACAGACTAAGGTTGTTTGTTAAATCGTGACATTTTCATTGTCTGTATCATGTCCACGGTATGTTTTTAATTATTTGATGTATTAGTTTTAACCATTGGAAGTGCTAATTTTTTTTGAGCTCTAAAGCTTGTAGACCACATTTTGGCATTGATATTTTTTCTAGTGGAAAGTTACTTCTGAAACTGCATGGATTTGCAAACCTCATAGTATTTTTCTCCAGTCTTGTATATAGTACTAGATCTCTCTTGCAGGAATATAGTGTAATACAATGTATTCAACCCAGGGGATGGAAAAGACTTCAAAGCAAATGCTAATAACACCGTGGATCGAAAAATACCTTTTTCACATACATGCTAGCAGATATTCATTTACATTTGGTGTCATAATAAAGTTAGCTTTATGGATTCAGAAGAAAGCATCCTGCCTGAGAATTTCTGTATCACTTGTTCTGTATGAATACATCCAGAGTGGACAAGGGGGGGTGCTCACACAGATATGTTTCTCTCTGGCCACAGCTCCCTTGGGTTTTCAGTTGAAGCTACTGAGGAGCCACCACTGCTCAAGAGCAAAGCTTCCTCTGCTTCCAGAACTCTGCTACAATGAGTTTTTACCCGAGTGGAGCTGGGACCAGGATGCCAGCTCTAGTGATGGGAAGTTAGACTTCCCTAAGCATCCAGACCAGCAGCGGTTTCCTTTGCAGCTCTACCACTACCATTAAGGGACCTACAAGTCCTCAAATGGCTTCTGTATACCATCAATTACACCAGATTATTGCTAGAAAATCAAAAGCATATGAGAAAGACACAATTGTAAGATCTGACCTCTTCCCAAAGTAGAGAAAACAAACAAAACCAAACAAAAGAGAGAGCAGTGAATATGACTCTTTGGGGAAATGAGAATGTAAACTTGCCTTTTAACTTCAACAATATATTTTAAGGAGAAAGGAACACTTTGTCTTCAGAGCAAATTCTGTAACCTTCATTTAACCAGTAAAAAATGACTGAGGTGGGCAAGATTATGAAGGTGAAGTTCTGACAGATATTCTTCCATCCCTGCTAGGACAAAGGTTATGCTCTCGTCTTTTGTGTTCCCTGCCATTTTCTTCCAGACAGCTGAACCATTCCTTCTTTAAGGTCTCTTTGGTCTGGAGCCCCTAAAAGCTCATATAACATCTTCAGCAGATTTGTGTTTCTTTTTTCTCTCCCCCTCTCTCCCTCCACTTTTTCTTTTTTTTTCAGTTTTTTATTTTTTTCTTTTCCCCCACTGAAACCTGTTTTGAGCTTCTTTAAGGGCTCGAGGTGGGCAAGCTTATAAAATTGTGGCAGCAGCAACAGCCTTGAAGAGGATACAATAACACTGTACATCTGCTATAATGTTCTTAAGTATTTGCGGCATGCTGGCTTAAGCCTGTCAGTTTTTGTAAGGACTACCTGTTACAATGCACCTAATTAGCTAACTGGCTATTTGGAGACAGCTCCACTGGTTTTTCTATCATCCAGTCTTTATTAAGTGAGCTGTTTCTGAGACGAATAGGTTCTTTATAATGATGAGGTCCTTTTTACGCTTATTAGTCCTTAAAGCAAGCCTCTTCTTATGGAACAAAGTTCTCTCTCTCTCTCTCTCTCTCTCTCTTCCTCTCACTCTCTCATTTCTTTTTTTTTTTTTCTTAGTACTTAGACTGGATGAAGTGAAGCAGCCTTCTTCTTTTTTTTTTTCCTTCTGCTGAAGTATTTTATTAAAAGTTTTAGTGGCTGCACTAAGAGCAAGGTGCCTGCGCCTTTAATCATTTTCATCTTTAAAACAGAACCTTATATTTTCACATCTTCAGCTGTCCCAGAGGGCAGCTAGGCCATCTTTAACAACATTAATTTCTCTTTATGACAGGACTAGTGCTGCCCCAGGTCTTCAGAACTGCCTAAAATGTCTGGAAAAGTAGATAATGAAGAGGATATTAGAATTGTAAACAAGAACAATTTGGTAATAAAAACCATATATTTTCTCCATAGGACTTTGGGCTTAATATTGCAGCAGCAAAAGTGTCATGAGTCATAATTTGTTGATGGCCACTGTACATTAGTTACTGTAGGAACATGTGCATAAAGGGCAAGAACTATTGGCTTTGCATTAAAGAACATCTAAGATGGGTAATTCTAATTTACTTCCTTTGATTAATCTCTTTTGTTTGCTTTCATTATAGTGTAATTCCAAACACACAGGCACATACATGAAAGAAAAAAGAAGAAAAAGAAGAAATTAAAAAAAAAAAGAAATAAAGAGAAAAGATCCACTTCTGCATTGTAAACCCTGCTGGTTTGTAAAAACTGCTTTCTATACCTGGGAGATCTGGGCAGGCCTCTCAGCCACGCTGCTCACCTGGAGTGGAGCATTCCAACCCCAGGGATCTGCCTCACCTCTGCTGCTCTTGAGAGTGCTGCAGATTCCAGAGCAGGGAGCCAGCTGGAGGACTGAAATGCTGGTATCTTCACTGGTACGATTATGTATTTTACTAGCTGCACATCTCTGCCTCTGCCTACCCATACATCCTTTATTGCTGACAGGGTTTATGAGTGTAATATGATGGAGTAAGAAACAGTAGATTTTTCCCCAGAAGCTGAGCACAGCTCTTTGTCTGCAGAGAATGTGGGAGGGAAGTATAAAATGGTAAGCATTGTAATCTGCAGATGTCATAAACAGGGCTATCTTTTCATCTTAAGGTGCACAGCCACCGAGAAAGTTCATGCTATACTTAACCTTTGGCCCTCTGCTGATCTTTTGTTGCTCTGCATTAGTGTGCTGAAACCTGAAAACATAATCCTTACAATACCTACCACCTTTCAGCAGTATGATTTTTCTTCATAATTTGTATTGGCTGCGGCTAGCAGCCTGAACCATCCAGCTTCCTTGTCCAGATTTTAGACTTACTTCATTGGGGAAGGAAAAAAAAAATAATAAAAAGACAAACAAAACAACCTCAAACCAAAATTCCCAGACCGTATTGAAATATTTCAAATCAGTTGACAGTTTTTCCTGTTAGAAAGTTATAGGCTTAATCAGTCGTCTTGTTTACTCAGAGTATGCAGTATTTCAGCACTAAATGTTTTAAGCTAATTGGTCTAATACTAAATTACCACATTATGCACTTTTGTGACTAAAATAAATTGGCTGCATTTCCTGGGATTCTTCCTGGAGTATATACATTTCTCTCTCCCCCCCCTTCCCCCCCCATCAGGACAACAGCTTTTCTGTCATTAATTCAACATCAAATTATTTCCTTGGTTACTCAGTCCTGAGGCTAATGAGCTGCCTGTGCTTGCATTTTGCTCCATTGTTTTTATCAGGGTTTGGGATGCAGGCGTATCACTTTAAGGCTGGGTGGCAGGAGCGGGATCATTCCCCAGACAGGGCTCACTCAGCCTTGATATGAACTGAAAGGATAAAATGAGCGCTCTTCTATTATTTAGGCACCAGTCCGGGGGTTGGAAGAAATCCTACTTGTGCAGATTTAGCTAAAGAAAGCAGAGATAACCACCTTGCCTTCTGTGTCTAATAAGATGTGAAAGGGGAGAAATAATGAGTATTATGCCATATTCCTCATGTAAAAGGCTGAGAAACAATACTCGCTGAACACTGGCAGCGATTCCAGTCATTTTCAAATGAAAAGGACTATTTGTTTCCAAATTACACCAGCCACTGGAATGCGTGCATAGATGGGTCCCAAATCCTCATTTTGCGAAGCAAAATTACCTTTCAGTAATTTAGTCACTGCGGGCTTTCCTCGTCGCCTGGGCAGAGCTATCAGATAGCTTGCAGCTGCAGGCTGAAGCGGGACCATTTTTTTCCAGGACAGGCAGTTAGTTAGTAGAGCCATCAGTGTGGCATCTGTCATCCCGCTAGGCCCAAATTGTTTTCTATGATGGATGTCACAGTCTGTATGATCAAAATAGGAGCCCTGCTGCTTTTAATTGCAAAATCGGAGTACTTGCACATTTGTTATTATGCTGAGGTTATTACCTCACACAAAATGAATTAACAGGTGAAAATAATTGATGAGAGGAGTCTTGGGATTTTTAGCCTCTTCAAAGAGACTTTGTAATTATGGCATAATGAATGTTCTGAGACATATCTGTGGGGGGCAGCATGAGACCACCAAAGATCTCTTTAGATTGATGATAAATTCACCAAAATCTACTGTAATACTGCTTAAATTTACTTAGCAATTAGTTTAATAGGCCTACATGATTCATGATAACGTAGTGAGAATTTTTAAATAAGTTTGTTCCATCCATCTATAAATTAAGCCGCTTACCTCAGCTTTCTTCCCAAGGTGATGGAATATGTTAACTAATCAGAGTTTCTGAAACAAAGATGATATTGGGCAGGCATTTTGGTTACTGAAACACATTTCTATTCAAACACTTTGCCGTTTTCATCTCGCACAATGCGAATCCCTCTGCCCCCCCCATTCTCAGTTCCTCTCATCAAATTTTGTTCAAATATAGTATTGATAGTCCTTCAGTACAAGGAGACTGTGCAGTTGTCCTGTGAAGTAAATCACTCAAGCATTTTGTAATCTGAAGTAATTGTTCCTGGCTTTCTGACCACTATTCCATTCAGGCTTGGTCATGTTTCAAATTCATTCAGCCCTTGAGTGCAGGCAGACTGATGCGCTCCAGCCCATCTCCCTTTCCCTCTCACACTCCTCCGTGGCACAAGGTGTCTGCAGCACGGCGCTTTCTTGCTGGGCTGTCCTGCTGATGCTGAGGGGGAAATGTGCTTTTATTTCATTTTTCAGTTCCTGTATTAAACAAGCAAGAGCGGCTCACTGAGGAGAAGGTCTGTACGTGATGTCCATTCAATTAGGCGCATAAGCTGATTTTAAATATCAGATTTTAAAAGTGACAAAAAGTAAAAATGGTCTGATTAATTCAATAACCAGTAAATAATTCACCATATAAAACTCACAGGGGAAAGCCTCCACATGGTGTATGAGCAAAGTTCACCCTTTTTCTGTTGCACATTACGTTATTGACATACCAGATACATTCAAACACCTCAAGGTTACTCATTAATTTGCGAGAGTTGAAATCTAATTTAATTCCAGCTACTACTGACATCCTGAAGATTCTACAATAGAGTTGTAACAGATCTGCCTTCGGTTCAGACCGTGGGCAGAAGAAAAACACATGACAGAGGAAAGGAGAAGTTGTTGCTAATTAGAAAATAACCGAAAGAAACCTATCTTGGGAACCTGGCTGATAGGTCATATGGGGTTGTCAGTGATTTACCCGACTTCTGTAACCTCTCCCCACACTCAAAATACATTATTTATTATCATCCCAGG
The DNA here is from genome assembly GCF_023343835.1 of Lagopus muta. NCBI lineage: Eukaryota > Metazoa > Chordata > Aves > Galliformes > Phasianidae > Lagopus > Lagopus muta. The sequence goes on from NC_064435.1 coordinate 29,313,828, forward strand.
AATAAGGCACAAAAGATTAGGTAAGATTAGATATATACCTCTATGCACACAGTTTGCTTTCCTCGCAAGACAATGACACTTTGTTTTGTGAGAATTCCATTTATTCTTGGGAGGATTTCTGACTGTGGCTTTGAATGGTTTTCTAAATAATATGCACATCACCCTGGTGAGCTAAGAGGACATCGTATCTTTGGGACATACAGGTGTTCTGTTAATTCCTTTTAAATTCTGATTTCCTTTCCTCATGCACACACCATTAAAAAAATAAAATCTTTGTGGCTTCTTCTTTATTTTATTGTAGCTACGTTTTACATCAGTGGTTTTGTCTCTTTATCCACATTGTGCATTCTTTTCAGATTTACTGTCGATGTTTGGTATTTAAAAGTATATAGTATCAAAGGGTCTCAAAAAAAGAAAAAGAAAACGCCTTGCAAGAAAATATAATAAATGCAAGACAAGTAGTGGATTGCCCCACATGTGAAGCGGACTGTGGTAACTCATATCAGGCTTCCTGTCACTTGCTGAGACATTTTTCATAAACCCTCACACGCCTGCATTTATCTTCAGTATAAACCCCAAGATGAATTCTCCAAAGACATTAACAATAGATAAATGCTTATTAAACAAAACAGACTATTCAAAAATAAGTATAGTGTAAGTATTAGACACAGTAAGATGTTTATAAAATAGAATGTATTTTGTCTTTTTGCCTTAATGCCGTATGCTATTCTCTGATAATTTTTACAACATTTGGTTATAATTTTAATAAACATGAAATGAAAGAATACCGATAGCTCTAGTTTAAATCATATCACCTCTGGGGCCAGTTTGATTCATAATATATAGGTGAATTTTCTGGATAACTTATAATAGCAGCATGAAAATTAGGGAGAAACAGGGCCAAGGGAAGATGACTTTCGATATATTTCATGTCAGTGAGCACTACAATATTACTATGAAAGTCCTTTTGTTAAAAGCATTCCAGGATGCAACTCAGAACCTAAGTTAAAGAATAGGAGAATGTAGCATTTAAATCCCTGGGGAATTCTAAAAAAATCCCGTACCTCCTCCCAGAAAGGAACAGAAACATATAGTGAACTAAATCAAAACAAGAACAATAAAAACATAACAATACACTCACACACACACACACACACACACACAAAAAAAAAAAAAACAAAAAAAAAAACCACAAGAAAACCCAACCCAAAACCATCAGCAACAAAACAACAAAATGGAGGGGGGATATCAAAAGTGTACATGGTTTATGATCACTTTGCAACAAATCATACATGAAAATGTGCTGTATAATTGACTGCAAAAGCAAATACCAGTTGTCTCTTGCTTTTGAATGCACTGTGCATGTACAAATGTCTATATGGTGCCCAGTGACTACAAACAAAGAGTTTCAAACAGAGTGTGTTTTTTCCTAAACCTGGTTCTAAGCTGCACATTTAATGTGTTGTTTAACTATCCTGGAATGTACGATTGACAGAATAAAAATAAGATAGCTGCATTATTCATGTATCACTATAAAATACTGGGGAGGTTATGGTTTGTGAATTACTCACGTCAGCAGACAAATCCAAATCCCACAATTACTATCTAAAATTGCAAGGTTAATATGTAATGAGGTTGCAAATTAATCTCATGGATGATGTAAGAATGTTAGCATTACATGTAACCTCAGTCCTGATAGCCTTTCATTCAGTAATTAAACTGAATTTGACTCTGGTCTGTTTTCTTTAGATGGCCCCTGTTCTTGAGTAATACCCCATAGGATCTCCACACCACTGATGTATTACATTAATATATCATCAGAAGCAGTTGTCATTCCAATGATGTATTAGTGTAATACATGAGAATGAGACTCACTGATGATGTATTTAGTCCTTACAATATGGCATTGTCCAGGGAAGCAAGAGTCCAATAAGAGATTCATTACAATTACAGTATGAAGTCAGCTAATGCACTGCAGGTTGAGAGACACATTTCTGCTACCAGGCAGGTAATTTTGATGCTAAATCCAGTGTCTTGTGATGGTTTCTGGTGCTATAGACTACAAAATTTGTGACTGCAGTGGAAAATAATTCCAAAAGTGGACAAGCCTTCACATACCTCTATTTACATCTCTGTTTGTCTGCTGTGCAGCTCCTACTGAGCTGTGTATGAATTGTAAGCTTTTGTTTCCTTTCTCTTCCTTCTGGTGTATTTCACTGTTTTAAAACTGCAAGCATCTTAGATCTGGCATTTGATTTTCACTGATGACAAAAGCATTTGTCACTTCCTGGAATATCCCATAAACAAATATTAATTGAGAATAATGGTAAGATCTGCATTCTGTTTTGGGTATAAAATAGACTGCTGACTTGATAGCTTGTCATCAGAGCATTCATAGCTGCTGAAGCTGTCCTTCCACAGTAAAAAAAGAAAATTTCTGGGATCACTGTGAGTCAATGATAATGCTGAAATAAACCTTTTTTCTGGCTTTTTGTTTTAGTGAAGTCTGCAGGTGGATACTTCTCTACTCTTCTCTAAGAAGTGGTCATAGTTGCTGGAGCTACCAAAAAACAGACATTTGAAATACAGTACTTTGTTAAAGGATTTCTAGCAGGTTTTCAACTAACAGACTTGGAAAGACATACTGTAAATGTAGATAAATAAGAAACTAGCATTCAATTCACTCTAACCAACCCCTGCTGCTCTTTCTGAGAGGACAAAAAATGAAGAAGAGAAAAAAAAATTGAGACTTTCAAATCTTTATAATATAGGGCTAAAAAAAAAGGGGGTTATATGCAATAGGAAAGCAGTAACTGCTCACTCCTACAGCCTTTGATTGCATCATAAATAAAACAGTAGTGTGAGTCATCTTGGACATACAGTGTATTGAGATACTGACTAGAAGGCCAGTTGAGAAGTTAAAATTATGATGGCAGCCCCTTAGGCTGGTGATGACTGGACACAGAGTGAAGCGATATGCTCGTTTATTGAAGAGGAAAGGAAAATGTGCAGTAGTTTTATAGCATCTTCTGGACAAAATATCTTGATGAAACCATTCACGTTTCGAGGAAGCTTCTTGTCCTTATTGCCCTATGATGATTAGATCAGGCAGAAGAAATGAAAAAAAAAAAGAAAAGAAAAGAAAAAAAGCAACAGGAACCTATTGAAATACAAAGGTAATCTGACAAACTTCTCTTGGCAACAGCCTCTGGGCTAGGAAACCTGATTCCACTTCAGCAAAAGGAAAGATAAAGGAACAAGTTGAAATTGGTGGATAATGGAAATGACACATGACAATGAGGTAGAAAGAGGTGGGGGTATCATCAGTGGGTCTGCAGTGATTAATATATCTGTAAATAATTTCATGTGCCTTACAGATGTGAGTCCAAGCATGATTGCTGTCACCTTGTAGTGTGATGGTAGCTGTAGCTTCAACAAGGACTACCAGTCCATGTCCCCTCAATGTTAACCCCTTCCCTGTCACATACTATTTTCACTGATGTTGGTCAGATGAAAAGCAGTAACACTAGGCCTCTAGAAGGACCCCAGTCACTTGAGTGGTGGTTTATGTGCTGCCAGATGATTTTTACCTAGTTGCTCATGTAGTCTTTCCTGGAATGGAGCTGAGAGTTTCCTACCTATCAATATCTATTTACTCGGATTTGATATCTGCAACTGGATTTGGCCTCTGGCGTGGTAAATTACACATCTATCCTTCAATTCTAGCATTTCTTAGACAAAGATTTTGAAAGTACTGGAAAAACTTAAGTGCCAAGCAGTGTATGGCCTTGTAAAACAGGGAAGATGAAAGAGGAGCAGTTGGCTTCTTTTGTTCTAGTGGATGGTGCAACTGTAGTTTAGATGTTGTCACCCTACCTAATATCACTTCCACAGGGTGAGCAGATATGTAAAACAGCTAATATGAAACAGTGATAACTTCAGAACAGATCACATTTCTATGGGTGTATGCATGGACTTTGCAAAACATTGGGTTTATCTGGGGGCATGCTGACTGGCAGTTCTCTTATGCTACCAAATGCAGGAATAGATCTTGAACACACTCAGCACATCTCTAGCTCTTCTTCAGTCTGGTTGAATGGAGAAACAAAGGCATGTAGCTAGAAAATAATTTGCCCAAGATCACAAGCTAAATTTCTAGCAAAACAAGTTGCTACTCTTTATTTCTACATCCATTACCTTAGGTAATTCCTCACTAATACCCTCTCTCCTCTGCTATTTGACATTGCATGTTCATTTCATTTTTTTTTTTTTTCAGGTTTTGGTTTTTTTTAGATCATTCCAATAAATTACTTTCTGAGAATATTTCAGCATTGTCTCCTTTTATTTATAATTATCCCACAACCTAAAAGAAATAATGCCTTAAATCTATTTTTATTCATCTTAGAACATTTTTTTAAGAAATCTGAGATTCCTTATATCTCCCACATTTATTAAGATTGATCATGATTGCATGTGTCCAATTTAGCAAGGTATTATACACAATGTCCAAAATACCCTCATTTCAAGCAGCATTTCTTGATCTTCTATTAAGTAGTCTCTCTCTTATCTACTTATGCCACCAACAAAAATATTAAGCATTAGACTCAACTTCCCTGTATTTTGGCCAAATAAAACTTTTACCTAGATGCATGTGTGCATAAGGAAAGCCAACAAGAAAAAGAGAAGAAAAAGAAAATGCATATTTCAAAATCATCATAAAACAACAGAAAAATGGCAAATCATAATTAGTATTTAGTGCTCCAGTCTAGTGGACCAATTAAACGTTGAGTATTTCATTAAATGTGCCTTTCAAACTAGATAAAACTAGATAGTTTTTTTTTTTCATGCATAGCTATTACACAAAGTTCTTGCTTTTCTCTCAAATGTGTCTCCATATAAACAGATTTAATTAATTGTCTAGAGAATTAAATGGTCTTTATATAGCAAGTGTACAATGCCAATTAAATACAACTTTGATTATATATTTCTCAATTATTATGGTGTTTATACTTAATTAATCAACAATATCAACACAACCTAAGGTAAATTTTCCTAATAAGGATTCTTCTATCTTTGTTTAGTAGTTGGTTTGCACGGGTAGAATTGAATGCTAACCAAACCTAAATGGTCTTTTGTCAACAAAGAATGAGAAAAGAAAGTTAAACAAACACTAGTGGGTGGGGGAGAGGAGTAAGAAGGTACAATGTCACCCCCACATTGTGACAGCCATGAATCAATTATTCAAGTGGCAATATTCCTGAAATGCTGCAGATTAGCAGGAAAATGTAAAAAGCCTTTTCCTGGACACTCCATGATTTTTCCAAGTAAAAACTCTAAATGAAAACAGAATGGCTCTCAGTATGTGTGTGTGGTATTATTCCAAAGAGATCAACAACAGCAGAAGGATATACTATTACGGAAAATACATTCAGAAAGCTGGCAACAGGAAAAAAGAATATAGGGGATGAAAGAGTGACAGTGCAAAGCTTCACTAGTTATGATGAGATTAATGTGATTATAAAAAAAAACAAAACAAAAAAAAAAAAAAACAACAACACAACCACATTACAATATTTAACATTGACAACATGTATTGATTTTAAATTTATTTCCTGTTCCAGTACCGGTAGCATAACACACAAGGAAAGAGAAGGGAGACAGGGATATATCTGCAGAAATGCTTAACAACATGGTAAATGGAAGGAAAGTGTATGTCACAAAAGGAAAATGAATTCTGACCATCACTTGAGTTCTGTGCTCTCCACATTAGACATCGCATTAGGTAGGACTTCAGATTAGCACAGGCCTTACACAAAACCATATTTTCTCGAGAGAAAAAGGAAGTCAAGAATAGTATGCTCTCAGTAACTATATATAATGCATTTCAGAGCAAAATGTATTAAATTCTGCCCTTAAAACAGCATTTCTGCTTCCAAAGGTAGATATTAGGCTGAGAGAAGCAAAAATATTCCAAGCAGTGCACATTTTCTCTAAGCAATGCAAAATCCCTTCCCTGTTCAAGTATTTAATATCTTATTCAAATAGAATAAGAAATATCTTATTCAAATAGAAAATAACAAACTAAAGGCTGGGAATCAGAATCAGAAGGGAAAAATGCCATATGGTATGTTTTCTCCACTTAATTTTCAGACAAGTGACTGTAAAATGAAAGGACAAATCACAGAAATGCAGGCAAAATTTCAGCCAGAGCAGTCAGTATCTACACTGAAACAGAAGGGGTGCAATCTTTCTTTCATAGGATCATAAATGGTTTGTATGGACTGTAATGAGACATCCTTCCAGGGAAGAGCGTAGTCCCAAACTTTTTATTTTTAACTACTTAACCATCTGACTTTTTACTCTCTAATTTTCTGTACTCCTTCAGATCTGTGCACAACTCCTGGCTTTGTCATGCATTCCAAGCCACAGGATGTGTCAGCTCAGTGATGTTCATTAGCTGGTCTGTGCACCTCCCAGCTCTTCCAGCCCCTGTCTTCTCAGCTCTGATTTCCCTGTCTTGCAGAGAAAATATCCCCTTTTCACCACTTTTTTTTCCTCTCTTTCTCTTTTCAATTGTCCTCCCTCTTCCCTGAACGTGACTGTTGCTTTTACTTTGTACATTTGGGCTTGTTTCCTCATACCCTTTACTCCCCATTACAAACCTTCACTTTTGCACATACAAAACCCAAATTGCACACTATGACACAAATGAAATCTCCAGATTATCAAGTGCAAAATTAGCATTAAAAATCATAAAACAACAAACAATAGCCTTTTTATCTGGTTTTCGTAATTGCGTGAAACTAGTTACTTTGGCAATTATTGTTTGTGCCTCATTAGCATGCAAAATGGTTTTTTAGACTAACCCGCACACAAAAGAACCCATTTGTGATGAGAATTGTGCTTTGTTTAATGTTAGACACCATTGTATTTGCTTTCCTAACATAACAGTTCTAATTAGTACCTAGCACTCATCCTGAGTTTTTCAGCTTGAAAACGCCGAAGGTGACAATTGAGTCACAATTCCATGGCACTCTTTGTCAGTACCTGTCAAAATATAGCTAAGTCTTTAGGAGTTGCGATCTAAATACTAAAAAAGTTAATAGTCCAGAAAGAATCTCTCCCAGGGTAATTAAAAAAAATATGATATAAAATTGCAGATTAACCTCTGAATGCCAAGTTCTTCACAAGACTGTCATTTGTCCGAATGCTGACTTTGCATTGTTTTTGTCATTTGACCTTTATCTGCTCACCTGATTCTTTAATTTTTAGTGATTCACTAGAACAGACTGGGTGGATTAGTGACAAAATGTGAAATCAGCTCATCAGTATATGCAAACTTTTCAGATGTGATTACTCACTTGTCTTTGAAGAGTGAAAATTTTATTTTTTTTAAATTATATCACAGCAGAAATAGAACGATCATGACTCCAGTGCACTTATATTTTGCACATTAGGTTAAATCCTTCACAGAGCAGTTAGATGTAGTTGCAGAGAAAATGTGAAGACTCCTGCTGAGAGGTTGTCTCCAGTTTCTTGTTTGTGTATGTATAAGAACGAGCAGTCCAGTGGCACTTTACCAGTGCTGCTTTGTAATTATCACAGTATGAAGTGATAATGTTGTGTGTTTTCTTTTCAGTAATATATATAAAGACCTTTGCCATTCACAGGACTGGCCTGTCTTTTGGCTCAAGAACCCTGGACTTCCATATTTTCTAATTTGCTTAGACCCACTGAGAAGCTAACTGTTTAAAGTGAAATTGCCCACTCGGCCCTCATAATTAAAAACTTCATTCTCAACTGGCCTTTTTCTAGCTCATTAACTTCCAAGAAAATACATTTTTGTTGTGTTTGATTCCATACTGGATTCAGTGGATTGAGTGCAAGAAGTCTTGGACTCTATTTTCTAGCACCTACTATTGGTGATATTGCATGGAAATCAGTGGGTATTTCTAGTGACTTCAGCAAACACAAAACAGAGCTTTCAGTTATTCTGGAATGGCACTGGCTGGACTGGGAAGGGTACTGACTTTAGAATTGATGCAGCTAGTGCACACACATATTCTCATACTCTATTAATTTATCTTGCTCTCACCTCTCACTGTGGTCTTCAGATAGAAATTCAAGTTGCTTGTACCATAAAGACTTGCCCTGTAGAAGCCTTAATTTCACTACTTTAAAAAAACAAAAACAAAAAAACAAACAACAACAACAACAACAAAAAACCTGAAGAGAAAGCAAAAGGAAGTGGGGGGAAATCCAGATTCAATCACTGGTAACAGGTGCTATATCTTACAGCACCTGCCTGATACAGTGCTGCCATCTCAAGCTTTGCAGATGGGCTTACTGTACTGAAGCTGAGTGGATGTACACAAAAAAAACCACGAGAATTTGGAAGTAAATTCTCATTCCCTTCCAAGAAAATGATTTTACCACACAAACAATAGCATATCTTTCACTCTGTATCTATAATCACTTTGGTTTTATACATGGACATATCAGGTAACTGTAGTACAGATTAATAAAAGCAAGCAAGAATTTATGAGAAAGTCAGAGCAAAGTAGAGAATTAGGAAGAAACAAATAAAATTATAAAAAAAAAACAAACCAGAAACCAAATCAAACCACTGGATTCCTATCCAGACTTGACTGTAATTAATCTTGGTCAGGTTATGAAGTCTTCAAGAGTATGTAGGTGTCTGTCTACCCATGTCCTCAGCTGTTTCAAAGTTTCCACTAGCTGGTTAGTTCAGGATAAAGATGTTCCATAGCAATATATTTTGTTTTTGAACATCTTCCACAACTAATGCTCAATTCTGTCCATGCTTATGCAAAACACAGCCTGCCCAAAAAGCCATGGGGGCATGTATGTTAGGGCTCACAGCTACGGCACAGGAAACTGACTCCATATTTTTCACATTCTGGCAGATACAGGGATCTCATTTGATAACACATCTCAGTCACACATTCTGAAGTTGAACATTATTTAACTCCTTCCATAAGTTTGCTCTTTTGAACTTCTGTAATGCACAAACTTATTATAATTAAATAGTTTATTTATAAAATAATACACAAAGTATTTACTCTATGAAATAGTACAATAATGAATAGATTTTAAGCAAGTTTACATGACACGAAGCATGTGTAGGGCCAGATGCATGGTTCTAACTCCACATGATGCTCTGCAGAGGGACTAGGGCAAGTCCCAATGTAGAGGTGGCAACATTAATGTTGAAATGTGGCTTGAAGTGAGTTCAGCTACTAAGCTACTTAGCTTAGACCCCAGGGGAACACTGGTCTATTTCCAAAGGTATCTAATTGCTTGAGAACAAAATCTAACTGCTAGAAAATATTTTTGGAAAGCAGTACTACGGTAAACCTCCTGAGATTTTTCCAGCAGCCTTCATCATCACTTGTCCTCTCTTTATGTTCCTTATTTTCACCTCCCTCCTTTGCCTGACAGTGTCAAAATTTACTTAAAAACAGTGAGCAAACAACTTCTTGTTTCAATTCCTGTCTTCCCTCCTCTATTTTCAGTGACAAAATCCTAGTGGAATGATAAAATACAATATCTCAAGGCACTAAGAAACTACAGTTGACTGCATTGGGTGCCACACCACTTCGGCTGCCTTAACTCAAAATCCAGTGATCTCTAGTCACTTGAACATCTCAGGACTAGTGTAACTGACTAGTTCCCTACCCCAACACATAGGACTACCCAGATAACTCTTCTCATTAGTCAACTATTATTTCCAATCTGATAAATACATTTCTATATTTCTTAACCATCTGTTCTTCTTCAAAAAGCTGGTGACTTCTACCTGCCTTACTGGGGAGTTGTCAGTTGAACAACGTGAGAACACAACACTGAGCAAGTTAAAGCAGAAAAGGATTCTTAACCCTTCACCAGGGCTAGTAAATGCCTTATTGAGTTGTACTTCCCAAAGAAGCCAGATCAAGAATCTATAAACAGCATGGTGCTATGTGCTATGAACATTACAGAATCATAGAATCATTAAGATTGGAAAAGACCTCTAAGATCATCTCATTAGCCATCAGCCCATCACCACCATGCGCATGGATTTGGCTAGAGATAATTTCCACACAGCAGAATTTAAATCCATACAGTCAGACTCTCTTATCTCCAGCATAGAGTGACAATGTCTTGACATGATCTATTTCAACTACTTATTTGTACAGGCATTATCTGAAAGAAGGATGGTTAGCTAATGCCATTTGTAATGCAATGGAAAGTGAAACAATGATAACATAACAGCAAGATCCCAGGCTGTAGCAAGCAAGGATTCACTCAAACATGATATCAGTGGGCACAGAAATAATGGAAAGAAGCTGCTTCCCTCCAGAAGGCCTCAGGAATGCAGTGATCTCCAAAGAGATACCCTTACCTCATTGCCAACCCTTAACTGAGGTCTGGAAAGGGGTGGATCCATTGCATGCACCTGAGCTTCCCTGGGTTGGCCCTGTGTTCCTACCAGGTGCTCAATCACTGCTTCAAGCCGTGACTTAGCATTTCCACTACACCATTCTAGCAAGCATACTGGAATTTCTATTGTATGGACAATCATGTCCCAGTGCTTTAGACCATAGAGTTACTGTAGGCTAGGAATCTCAGTTTATCCCTGTAGAGAATGAGCTTAGTAACACAGTATTGCATGCAATGGAGCCCGGTTGTGAAGTTTAACTGATACTTATAAAATATGCCGAATCCTTGCATACAGAATGCTACATGAGTAAGAAGTATTAATAAACGTGATTATATTAAACCAGGTCTGTTTTCAGTCATGTTTTATACGACCACAGTTAGAGCAGTAAGTGAGCTTTCACATTAAAGATCAAACATTTTGCCTTCTATTGTAAGCCATTCTTTGTAAGCGTTTCCAATAAAAACAGTAGAATCTCTCATACATATTGAAATCTGACGGCATTCTTAAAGACTTGAGTGTTCATTTGCAAATAGAAAGCAATAATACTGAATTTCTCTTTACTGTATAATTTTTAATATGTCTTTCAAGCTTAATGTTACCAATAAGTAACAAATTAGAAAGCTTAAAATTTAAATGAGAACTAATGTAATTTTTATTTTGTACAAGCATATATCAGATAGAATAATAGAATCATAGAATCATCAATGCGGGAAAGATCTCCAAGATCATCTAGTGCAACAGTTTACCTATCACCAATTGTTCCCCACTAAACCATGTCACTTATTACAACATCTAAATGTCTCTTTAACACCTCCAGGGATGGTGACTTCACCATTTTTCTGGGCAGCACATTTCAGCACCTGATTACTTTTTCGGAGAAGAAATTCTTTCTAATATCCAACTTGAACCATCTCTGGCACAACTTGAGGCAATTATCTTTTGTCCTATTGCTGTAACCTGGGAGTAGAGGCTGATCCCCACCTCACCACAACCTCCTTCCAAGCTACTGTAGAAAGTGTCTTCCCTGAGCCTCCTCTTCTCCAGACTAAACAATCCCAGGTCCCTGAGCTGCTCCTCATATAACTTTCACTCTGGGCCCCTCATCAGCTTTCTTGCCCTTCACTGAAGATGCTGCAGGGCCTCAATGCCTTTCTTGTAGTGAGGAGCCCAAAACTGAACACAGTACTCAAGTTGTGGCCTCACCAGAGCTGAGTATAGGGGGACAATCACCTCCATGTTCCTGCTGGCAATACTATTCCTGGTACAAGCCAGGATGCCATTGACCTTCCTGGCTACTTGGGCATATTACTGGCTCATGCTCAGCTGGGCATCGACCAACAGTCCCAGGTACATTTTGTTCACACAGTTTTCTCGTCACTCTGCCACTAGCCTGTAATGTTGCCTGGGGTTGTTATGGCCAAAGTACAGGACCTGGCAGTTGGGACATTTTACCTGTAATGTAAACAGAAGTAAGCAAGGTTTCTTGATTTATTCAATTCTTTTCAATTTTGAAGTCTGTTATGTCCTCAAGCCTAACTAGTTCTTAGCACTTAAAAATAGATTTTTTTACAAATTATAATCTGCAAGAAGAGAGATATCACTATCTAAGTGGAAGATGTTTCTAAATCCCTTCAGCAGACTTTTTAGTTTCTAGTCCTTTTATTAAGGGGAAAAAACAGATGCTTTCAGGGGTGGGGTACTAGCACAGACAATTCTTATATTCTGACACAGAGGTTAGTCCCTTTTGGTGCCAGTCTAAACTTAAAAGTCTTACTGACATAACTCTGACAGAGTATGAAAAAATAATTTGTCTGACACAGCTATGATATTTTCCTTGCAATATTATCTCTTATTCTTTTTGGAAACTGATATAGAAGTAACTATTAAAAAGGAGTCTTTTGATTATGTAAGGTTCTTCTCAATTCAAAGAATGTTCCAGCACAATTCACATAACAACCTCTTTTTAGCATAGACCAGGCCTGGGGCTTCGGCTCTGTGTTATGGATAAATCTTCAGAGGCAATATACAGGACTTTAGCTCCAGTAGAGAAGTTGGAGCTTACAATGTGTAAAGTTGGATTTCTAACTCATTTTTAGTTCACTTCAAAACTCCCTCTCTGAATGACCAGTGTTTCAGTGCTGTATCCGCCACTTTCTCTCAAAATGCAGGGAAAGCCTCATGACCCTGAACTGAATATGAGAGTCTGCATGAGGCAGTCTTTGAAGAGCTGGTCATAGCTGCAATGGCAAAGGAAATCAAATCTATTTGCTAAGGAGGGACAGAAGGTTTTGTTTTATAATTATGGTTTTGTATTTGAGTAAAAGAGCTCTGGCAGAGAGAGACTGTGGAGCTTGTATGTAAGAGTCTTATGACTATTCATTTCATGCTATAACTCATACAGGAACAAATCCTCAACACCATGCTCATGCTGATGGGTCCTTTTCAAATCACTCTGTTAAGATCATGCCTGACCGAATTCCCTGACTTTCTGACTTTTTTCCATTTCCTGTAGATACTTGAACCTTCAGAGCTCTGAGGGGTTCCCAGACTAGCCACACAGCCAGCTTGGTTTTTTGCTTTCTTCATCTCTGTGCATCTGTATATTGTTGAACTCAGCAACAGGGATTTTCACCCTTCCTCTTCACCTTCTCATACATCCCAGTGTAGCTTTTTTTCTTCTGCTTCCTTAGCCTTGGTCTTTTCCTCTTCCTCTCCCCAAAATCTCAGCATTTCTACAGGGGAGGAGGGTTGTTTTTGACAATTTCATTTTTTTATTCATTATTTTTCCTCAAAAACACTTCAATTACAATTTTGTACTACACAAACCACAATTTTTGTCAAAGAAAACCGAATAATGACATTTGCATCACCTCTATGAATTCCAGGAAAGTAATCCTGAATACATATAAGGATACAGAGCTTAGTTTACTGAGTACCTTCATAACTAAAACAAGCTCAGCTTCTGCAGAGAACACTTCTGAGCAGCTTTTCAGAATACAAAAAATATGATGTCGTATTGGTGTCTCATTGCCTTGCTTGATTTCTATTATGTTCACTTAGATAAAGTGGAAATATTCCCCCTGTCCCTGTGGAATTTCTTAAACAGTAGGTACCAGAGACAAGTGGCAATTGAACAGTGAGTTACCACAGGGCTTATTGGTGCCTGTTTAAGTTGCACTTTGAGGTACAGGGCCAAGGGTCAAGTGTCTTCAATCACCCAAGGAGTGTGTCAGTAGCCAAGAAAACACATTCCAGTGTGTCTTATTGCTGTTGGAGTAGGTTTCAGTCATTGAAAGTTTAATTATTTGAACCTGTTGAGGTGCTGTATTCAACTCAGAAACCTTTCTGCAATTGGTTATACCTGTAACACAGCATTTAGTTTTGAATAATACATCTAATCAATTAATTAAAAAACACACACACACTCAGAAAAAAACCCAACCTTGTAAACTCAGAAGGAAAAGAAAAAAAAAAATTGTCAATTTTTATCTACTGAACATAACAGTTTCATACTTCTTTGCAATTGTGTGCAGTACTGGGTAGTAACTAACACTATCCCTCAGTGCTTTTCTGATCCTCTCTGTGTACTCCAAATAGATTTTTAACAGGTTCATACATGGACAGACTGAATGGTGTTACTACCAGGAAAGAGCAGTAGTTGGTAAAGAAGGACTGTTGCATAGCTTTTCTCAGGGAAGAAAGAAGAATGAGGAAGGTCTTTTTCAAGGGAAATCTGCGTATATTAAAGTTATAACAAAGTTTTATGTGAGGAACTGGAGATTGGAAGGATGACAAAGTCTGATGTAGGTGTTTAGCTGGGATCAAGAACCTGTAAAGGAAATGTGTGATGTGGGATAGAGAAAGACATGGGAGGAATGCAAGAAAGTCCCTCCCTTTTTATTTTTATTATGCACCACTGAAATGAGTGAAGATGCATAGAAATGAGTGAAGGATGAGTGTGAGGCTGATAGGGGTAAATTGGTTTTGATTTGCACAGGACTGTGAAGATCACTCTGATACTAGGGAAAAGCAGGAGGAAACATCGACATTTAAGAGTTCAGAGGAAGAGAATGAACTGCCTAATGACTTGCATTAAATTTACAATAATTAAATTTCTACAGAGTTGTAAATGTTGTTTAAAATAATCACTATGAAATGTTTTTATTTATAATTTTTTCACACTGGGACAGACGGTGTAGATTTTTAAAGGTAATACCCTCTACACTACATACAGCTTACTACACTATATACAATGTGCTCAAATTCATTTGGTGACACACTGGAACAGGTTACCCAGGGAGGTCATGGATGCCCCCTCCCTGGAAGCATTCAGTGCCAGGCTGGATGGGGCTCTGAGAAATGTGGTCTAGTGGGAAGTGTCACTGTCTATAGCAGGGGGTTGGAACTAGATCTTAAATGTCCCTTCCAACTCAAACCATTCTATGATTCTACGATTCTATGATTTCTAAACAAGTTTCTAAATACTCTCTTTTTGAGAATAATTTCAGAGACTTAAAGCTTTCCTTAGATTTCAGAGGCATTAAAGTTCAGATGTCCTATCAACATCATTTTGGAAACTAAGGAGATTTCTATGCAGTGCACATAGAAGAGATATTCAGGTTCAATGGAGAAGAGATATCCAGATTCATCTCTGGTTGATCTTGTGCATATAACATCACCGTGGGAGCCTGGATTTCACATAAAGGAAAGCTGTGTACTTCCTGCCCCCTCAGCCAGATGTTAGTTACAATCTTCAACAGAAGACTGCCCCAGATCACCAGAAGTGGAGGAATGCCAGATGTGATGCAGTTGTGTCAGAAGCTTATTTCAGATATTTTCTGAAGCTATTTTTTCCATATAAGTCAAGAGTTGAATGATCATATTGTGTCAAAAGTCACACTGTTTTATAGGCAGAGAACTGGAGAAGTAATTATAACATTTTCCCCTTTCAGCCCCTAGTGCATCTTACGACAACACTGTCTTGACATCCATTTCATGCTTCTTTCCCCTTTCAAAGCATGCCCAAAGACTCTTTGCCTTTCCACTTCCCTCTTCATTGTTGACCTGTCCAAGCTGACCAAAGCCTTGAAGGGATTTTGTAGCTAACCATGTCTTCCTGTTAAGTCATTTTCTCAATGCTGAGAAGGAACGTGCTATTTTCATTTTTTTCTCATTTGTTTTTGTTTATTTGTTTGTTTGTTTTTCTGTACTACTCCCTGCTATGTAGCTGGCTGCATCTCCTTACTGTGCCAGACATGCTGTCTCTGTCAGTGCTTAATGTCACAACAATAGAAAAACTTTGACAAGTATGCAGAACTCAAGGCCCCAGAAAGTTGATGAAGGAGCCTAGTGGGACGAGAAAGGATTAATTCATTGCAGAATAAAAACACTCACTGGAAAATTCATCCTACAGTAACTGCATCTCTACAACACATTTTCTGGCTTCCTCCATTTTTCTGTGTGTACAGATTTGCTACATTTCTGTACACTCATACAGTGGCCAAAACATAATTGCAGGGCAGATAACACACCACAGGAGTAAAGTAACTCTGAATTTTCTGTAAGTGTAAGTGTAAGATTGGCCTCAAAGAAAATACACTTGTTTTGTTGTTTGTATTTTTTCCCTTCTAGATGGAAACCTTTATGGTCTTATTTTCCTTTAAACCCAAAAGCATTTCTGCCCTAGGATAATTTTAAGAAAAGCACTAAAACATAATTATATATATAAAACACTAAAAAGCTTAACAACCGAACAGAATAAAACAAAATGTCCCACAGCTATACTTGCAAATTTAACTTTGCCTATTATCTGGAGACAGGTGTAAGTATTTTTATTACTTACATACATTGTTTATCTGACTGATGTAAAATCTTGTCTTAATTTCCCAACAAGCTCAATGCTGTTACTGGCCAAAAACACAGGATGAGTCAGTCTTTATTGTGGCATTCAGCAGCAGTTTTCATCCCACGGTGGCATTACAGTTCACTGAGACCATCTTCAGAAGATATTCACTAATGATGGTATATGAAGTGCCAATAAAAGATACACATTCTTTCAGATAAAGCATATTTGCTCAAATTATTGTTTGGGTACTTCTGATTCAGCCATGTAATGGTGTTTACGACGCATAATGTCTTTCCTCTTACAATTGCAAGAAAAAAAAATCAAATAAAGTAATTTATGTCAAAAAGCAGAAAGACTCACCAAATACATCATTATCCTCCTAACTGCATGCTATTGAAGACATTAAAGCAATTTAGTAGTGTCAAGTTTAAAATTTAATGGCCTTGATGGATTTTTGTTTTAAGCTTTGGCTTAGAAATTATTATTATTATATTTTTATAATCTTTTTTGAACACTTTAAGCATTTAAGACTCAAAATACTCAAACATTGCATGCCAGATTGTCAGTTATCTTTAGCTAAATGTTGTAGCACTTGTTGAAATTTATTTTGATCAGCGTAAATATGAGATCTTCACCTCAGTCCAGGCCATACTATCTACCATTCATTTGACACTTTTGAAATTTCCTAGGAATCAGTTAGACAGAAACAGTTACAGTTAAAATTTAACTAGTAAGGTAAGAAATAATTATTGCTTCCCTAATCAAATATAGCCATTAAATGAGGAAATCTGATTTATTTTTTAAACAAGATAGATGTTAGATGCAGATACTAGTCTATGTACAGTAAGAAGACTTCTGTGCAGCTTAGCCATTCCCTTGCTGGAGTACCAGGGCTGTGAAAGCAGAAAGGGCCCTCCTGCTGAGGCCACTTTGCTGCTGCTTTCTGGTGTGCATGTGCAGCAAGTGATACAAAGATTCTCGCTGAAGTCTCTGCTGCACTGACGTGCCACTGAGAATCTCTCTCCTGAGAGCAGCTATTTCAGTAGCATTTTCAAAACTACATATATATCTATAGTGTGTGTGTGTGTAGATCATCCTCATTTTTATGAAGAATAAAAGTGTACTGGGTGAAAAGCTGTAAAAACTGAATGCAAACTTGTCTAATTCATTATTCTATGCATCTCTTCTTATGTTTTTACAGTTTTTAATTTGCAAAACAGTGGGTATTCATACTGGTCTGAGATAGTTACTCTATCATTTATGTTCTCTGCTTGTTAATTTTCATGTCTTTAATGTCTTTCTGTTCACCATCACTCTCTGGATTGAAGATACTCTTTAAAACACTTTTTTTTTTTTTTTTTCTCCCTTTCTTAACTAGCTATTTGACAAGTAGTGATTGGAAGAATAGTTTTTAATGAAGAATGCAATTTTATTATTTTTTTCCCAGCTTATCCAAGCCCTTGTACACATTTTGGCAAATTGCATTTTTAAAATGTTTGCTGATAGGAAAATAACAAGTTTTTCAATTATTAGACAGTGGATTTGGAGTCATCCTGTTATGGGACTGTAGTTCATACCAGACTAAACTGTCTACCCAGAAATTAGGAGATATGATCAAATTACCAAATTATCAGTTAACTTCAATATTTTTCCATAACTGCATTCTTAACAGGTACAAATATAAGATAATGCAATTAAACTTGAAAACTATAGCTAAAGGCTGAACTGGTAACATATGATGGATGAACACATATGTAATAGCTAAAATATTGCAACTTTTCAAGCCTCAGAAACTTCATCTACACCATAAATTACATACGCTGTATGTAATCTTTGTCAATTCCAGGCAATGGGCACCCATATCCTTGTTCTAATCGTTAATTTCCCAGAAGTCTTTGAAAGACCAAGAGTCACAGAAGCTTGGGGAGTTAACTCACCTTTCACTCTGGAGTAGGGTGATGGTAATATAAGAAAGCTCATGCTATCCTTTCACAGATAACCAAAGAAAGCCATAGACTTATAACACTTTTAACATGGTCACCTTGTTTTGGGTTGGTTTCTTTTCATGTTCTCCTTCTATGGTAAAAAAAAAAAAAAAAAAAGAAGCAAATTGCCTCGTCTACCTACTAAGGCTTAATTAGCATGACAGACATGGGTTTAGTGTGTTCTGTGCCATCCTCTTCTTAAATTCTGAAAAATTGGATATTAAAATTGAAGATGAGATGCTGGGATAGAACAGTTTATTTTTTAAAGATTCCACATAGTTTTTTTTTTGCTACATTGCTATTGAAAGCCATACATTATTAGTCTGAAGAAGATGGGGTTTTGTGCTATTTTTCAGAAAGTAGACAGTTGTGTAAATTTCAGAATTTCTTCTATATATAGACTGAGCAAATAAACTACTAGGAACAAATACATGTTTTAAGTGAGGTTTCCTTCCAGAATTCCACAAAGAGCTGTCACTGAAAACAGCAAA
Source organism: Lagopus muta (assembly GCF_023343835.1). Taxonomy (NCBI): domain Eukaryota; kingdom Metazoa; phylum Chordata; class Aves; order Galliformes; family Phasianidae; genus Lagopus; species Lagopus muta. The sequence goes on from NC_064435.1 coordinate 29,332,593, forward strand.
AATTGTTTTGTGGTTGTGCAAAACATGTGACTCATATGTGGGCAGACAGAGAAACATATGATAAAAAAAAGACAAAATAATATTTGTCTCATTTTGTTTATGCTGCATATGTGAATGCAAGTTTCAGTGTTTGTGTAAATCACGTTTCTTTGTGCAGTGTAGTTCAGATGCTAGGAATTGCCACTCATTTTTAGTGACTAAAAAAAAATTAATTTTTTTATATAGAACTGTGGTAATATCAACTCAGATGCACCACCTCTCTTTTTCCAAAGAACTGTAATGTCTGTCTCTGACCTCCTGAACTCTGGAACTGGTCTGCAGAAGATCTGTCCTTGGTGGTACAAGTTAATGCTGCACTCTGCTTCCTCAGATGGCTCATTCAACCTTTTATTTTATTTATTTATTTGTTTGTTTGTTTGTTTATTGCCACATTATTTTTAGGAACAAGAAGCAAGTATGGATAATACGTTTATTTTTTGTAGCTGTGTTCAGATAAATTTCATGTATTCTCAGTGGTTATTATGGTGAATATACTACACTGTGATAACCAAGCCATTTCTGAATCCAAAATGTTCTCTCAAACATACAGCATAGGAATTAAGTTTATGACAGTAATACTTAAAATCAAAATCTTCTGATCTTTTTCTCAGTGGTATATTTAATGCATTTTTCTTAATCAAGTGATGAACTGAGGTCTACTAAAGGAGATGCAGCAGCATAAGGATCATTCTTATCCACCTGTTGACTACAGCATTAATAAAAATATAGTATTTCTATGTGTCCATTTCTATTTAAAGGGCACTTATGGATACCAGGAATTCACTCTGAAGCATAATTCTAAAAGTGTTATTGTATCTTATAATGCACTTGATATTGTTTATTGTTGCCAAGGCCTTCCAGCCTCCACTCTCCAGTAAATTCAAGCACATAAATTCTTTCTTCATATACCTCCTAGAGCAGGAGCCCAAGTGTTGTACTTGTAAATATAATGATATACTTAATGCTGCGGATGTGATTGCATTGGGCCACTACCAACATGAATGCAAACAAGGTCAAGTTAAATGACTTTATCTTGAATTTGCCAGGAGTAGGAGTACACTTATGACCAACATGTTCTGCCCACATGGCGATGTCTCAGGTCACAGTAATTTAACTGAAGGTCTAAATGAACTGTTTCAGATAAGCCTAATAGCAATACAGTTCAGCCCGTTCAAATATCTATCTGGGCTGTTAAAGTACCATAATCAGTAAAAGTATAGCTCTTTAAGACATGCTACTTTTCTGTCTCAATTTCTCTTTCTTTACAAAGAGAACAATAGCTTCCTCACAATAATGCTGTAACGCTTCCTTCATTAATGCATGTAAGATACCTTGAAATTTATGAATAGAAGATTTTTGAATTTAATGAGAAATAAAAATGATTTTGAAAAAAAATCCTTCATCTCATACTATAGGGAATCAACAAATTAGAAACCTTTTACATTTTTAAAAAGAAGAGTTGATCTGGTACCTGTTTGTTTCATCAACTGAATTTAAAGTTTTATCATAGTATTTCCATACTAAGTGGTCTTTATCATACAATAATAGTTTGATAAAACTCTAAAAAAATGGAGCAAAACTTGGAGGGAGGATAACTACTTTCATATTATAAATTATATGTAAAATGGATGGTTTTCATAATGATACATAATGCACTGCTTTAACTGTCTACATTATATTGTACATTGCTTTGTCTGTATGGAATTGCACCAGCTGTACCTGCTGTGCCTTTGTAGAGCTCTATTCAGCGCTCTTATTCACTCCCTCCTTTGGCAAACCCCCTCTGAAGTCAGTGTGTGATATTCTACAGTAAAAAGTACTGAATAGGACCCTTAAATGATAACTCCTTGGAGGAGGAAACTGCCACTTTTCTCACACTTTTCTTACTATATAATGCAATTTGGACTGAGGATGCTATGAAAATACTACTACTAATAGATTGAGCTACTACATCAGGGAAATGATGGCAGTTTTCAAGAAATGCTATCCTTTTTCAGAATAAGGTATCAAAGAAGGTTTTGGTATACCGGCATTGCCATTACTTTTGGCTAATTTGAGTGCCAGCTTTTTGGATTTTGCAGGCAGAATCCAGAAACATCATGTGAAAAGTTAAAATACCAGATTTTAGTATTTTTCCAAAAGGTATTATAAACTGGGAAGATTTATATACATTTTGCACATTTTCATTCCCTGGGCTGTAACAATGCCTTAGATCTAAATCTTCCAGTGGGTAAAGTACAGTTTTTTCCCTTTCAAGGTTAGTCTAAGTACTGTATTAATCAATTTTTAGGCTTTTCAAAAAATGAAGCTCCTTAAAATCTTTGTCTGTTCAAACATTCAAGTTTTGTCAAGCTTCCACAATTGTACTTGTTAGCTTTGATAAACTATCTGTGCCTGGTCAAAGCCCAGCCAATTTTACATCCTCAGAAAGAACACTTTAAACAATTTGACTAAACGCCTTTACAGCTTTGGTTTTAATTAGATGTTTTGCTTCTTCAGCTTACTGGAGAGAGCTAGATAGCTTCTAACTACGTCAGTCTATAAAACAGCAGGTGTCAGCTGTAACTGCTTCTGAAAATTTTAAATGTATTCAATTAACAGAATCCCTTAGAGAATGCTACTTCTTATGTTCATTTGTCTTATGCAAGGTTTGCAACATGTTTTCTTTTCATACAGCATGCTCTTTTAGATTCTATGACCCAATTATATCCAGAATTTTTTTAATGTCAGAGTATGTTCAGTTAGCACACTCTTCTTATTATAATCCATCAGAAAAATTGATAGTGCCACAGGTGTCACTTGGGGAAGGTAAGTGCCCTCTTTTCAGTAAACCAGAGCAATCTTGAAAGCAGAACTGTAAGTTCTGAGCAATGGTAAGGGATAAAACAGTAGCTCTAAGTTCTGAAATGGAGTGCTCTACATATTCTGTTCTCAGTAAAAACATATGTGCGTAGGTAGATACATAGGCTTTCCTGTCTCAAGATGAAAAACCCACAGAACTGGACAGGCACTGTGAAATAAGACTGACTTGTATACAAGCAAGTCAGTATACATGCATGCAAATATATACACATGCATACATAAACTCAGTTAAAAGTAAACATGCTTGTTCTTCAGCTAGCAACAGATAATTCAATTTTTTACTTTGTGCGGTTATTTTGCTGTTGTTTTACTATCTGTGTTTACATATTAGAAACCCTCTCCTATTAGAAGCCACACCTCCAAACTTTTTTTCTTATCGCAAAAATGAATAAGAGAGTCACCTGGGAAAGATAACATCTTTTCAAAAAAAGCTTTAATGGTGTGATGTTGAGCCCATTTTCCTTGAAAACAGAGCGTTTGTCAAGATAAATGGTACAGAAGTTACTGGCATATTTACCCACCACTAGCTACATTTGATGATGTCAGACATGGTATTAGAACTCTGTGTTATCTTCCTCTTACCAGTCTTAGGAAGAGTTCTCAGTGGGCTAGTGTCTATTCTGAAGAAACTAGTAAAATTCCTTCACAGCATTATATGACCAGCCAAGCAGTGAAGTGTGGCAAACTATGGGTAAATCAGCTGTATGCTACAAGTAGATCCGTCGTGTTTTCCTGTGTGCCAAGTCTTAAGAATTGGGTATAAAACCTGAAACCTCTGCAGAAAGAAAATAATAATTATTATTATCTCCTACCTATAACATGTTTGGTTAATGTGACAAATAAAAGACATCCTAAACAAGGTATAAAAGTCTGAGCACAAAGCTACTCCAGACAAAATTCAAATCCATTCTAGAGAAAAAAAGAATCACCTGAGATCTAAAATGGCAATGGACAGCCAGAATAAAAGAATCCCGAGTTGGAAATGATGTTTGAAAGTCAGAGGAAGTTGATCATAACACCTACTTGAGTTGAAAGTCGTCTTTCAACCTGGCAGGTTTTGCTTTTCCTCAAAAGAAGATCAGGAAGAGATTGGAAGGTTTCTCAAAATGTAGCAACAGTCCTGTATGCATGAAAGAAGGGAAAAAAATAGAGATACTATGGAGGAAAATGAAACAAAAAACAAAGAAAAAAAAACCCAAACAAACAAACAAAAAAACCCAACAAAGTGAAAAAGCTGGAAAAGCTTCAACAAAGCAAAAATGTTCTTAAGCTGTTGGTGACTGGAAAAGATTTGCTAGGAAAAGCAACTCAAGAAAGCACCAGGGGAAAAAACAAAAGCAAACCAACCTGACGGATCTATAAAAGAGAAGAATAAAAGATGTTAAAATACACAAAGACTTAAACTGTAAGGGACTGTCTAGCAGCAAATACATGAAGAAAAAATAATATAAAACTCTGGACGTGCATTGACATTACTATACAGAATAGACAGCTGGGAAGATAAATCAGTGTTTCCTTCTATTTTTCTATTTCTGACTCTTGAGTAGACATCTGAAAAGGCAACAACCAAGTACTAAAGTGGAAAAAGATTCCAGAAACAACCAAATTCAAGAAAGGCACTTATCAAATAAAAGCAGGGAAGAGTCACAAAAATGTTGCTTCTTAGGATACTGAGAAATTAAATAGTGCTATGCTTGCCACTCTTTCCATTGTCTCTGCCTGCTCTCTACAGGTCAGTTATCTTTTGCTCCCTGCAAAAGGTTTAAAGGAAATGATGTCCATGCTGTCAGACCTACAAATCCATTTCATATCTGAAAAAAATAAAAAATAATAAAAAAAATTACTAATATTTAGCAAGTCCTGATGAGTCTTATCTCTATCATTTGTCCAGAGATCAGTTTTTGGTCATAAGGATTCGTGTAAACATCCAAATTCCAAGATGCTGGGTTCAGTGAAGCTGACCTTGTTTTATTTTAACATCTTATGCTATTAAAGCATTGACAACAGAGTAAAGGGGAATTGAGTCCAATGCAAAAAAAATAAGGTTCTATTAAGTGAGTGAATATTACTTCTACTAGATTTACAGAACAATTTGCCAAGTTAAAATCAGATTTAAATGTGAATTTCTTTATTGATGAATACATTTTTTATGCCTTTCAGCCAGTTTTCTTCTCCACTTTTTTGAATTTTTGAACCCTGGGAAATTTTGTCATTAGTCTCATTCTAAAATTACTTTTAATACTATGGTGTCTATATGTGGCACTTGATAAAGTCAGATCTCTCTTAATTCTTTTTTTTTTTTTTTTTTTTTTTTTTAATGAGGCCCTTAGTTATCTTCAGCAAGGTGTTACATGTCTAAAACCCTTTCTTATCTAACTGATCATAGCCACATTAGTCTTAGCTGACAACCTAGGAGACTGTACTGGTCAGTAGGATGTGGGTAGATGCAGATTCTTGAGAATTCACAGCAGCACAGTCATGTGGGTTATGAAGTCAAAGCCCTAGAAAAAAAGAAGAGATGTAAAATTAGGAAAAAATAAAGTATGCCAAATGTAACGTGGATAAAGTTTGTTCTCTTTTATGTATATTTTCCTTAGACAGATTGTTTACTTTTAAATTCTGAGTCATCCCCTATTTTCAAAATAGCAGTACTTTGCTTGATACCAGAATTGACTCTTAATGTTTAATGCCTCCAACAAGTTGTTTTTTTGTTTCTGTTTTTATTGTTGCTGTATTTTTGAAGAAGGAATAGCAATAAACATAAAATGAAGAAGGAAAGTGAAATAAAAAATTGAGTAAATATCCAGTATTAATAAGAGAAAGCAAATTATTATTTGTTTGCCATTAAAAAATGAACAAACAAAAAAAGCAAACAAACAAAAAAAAAAAAACAAAACCCACTGTTAATGATTTTAATATCACAAGCCAAATTAGAAAGAAAACTGCATGTTTACGTTTGTACTCAGAATAGGATTCAAACTATATATAGTACTGGATACTATATATAATTTTTATATATATATATTTATGCACTGTAGCTTTTTTTTAGTTTTACTCCTTGTCTATGTGTATGTGTACTGTTTACATAATTCAGTTGTATCACTAGTTTTGAAGTTTAACCCACAATATGAACATATTCTAAATTTAGAATTTTGCAATTAATTGGATAATTGAATAAAATGAGTTTAATACATCAAAGTATCTCAAATTGTATTTCACAGTACAAAACATCATCAGCCGTAACACAGTTGTGACTATTGAAAGCTATTTTTTTTTCCTGTGAGTACTTTGAAAGACCTTAGCAGAGAAACAATGAAATCTGCTAGTAGAATTTCAAAATGCCTTTCTCTTGGCTCTCTCAGATACTTGGAGAGAGAATAAATATTTGTGCTTTTTAATGTTATCTCACTTGCGGTGGGTACTGGTTATTGGTCTTGTGGAAAGAAAATAACTTAATATCTCAGCAGCTAGTGATCAGAGATGGCTTTCCACGAGGCAAAGCCTTCCAAAAGGCAAATACTGTATTTAGTATTAGCTATTTGCACTGGTATTTCTGACGTTATTGTCCACTGCTGAGCCTACAGAAAGTAGAGCTTGGTCTTGGGGGCAGAACCAGCATGGTATCACTGAAGGATCCTGCTGGGTGCTCTTCCCGGTTTACTGCCCAGAAGAAGCACATGTATGGAAGAGGGAAGAATTCAATGCAGCTGTTCTGTTTGGGTTTGATTCTTCCAGCATGCAGACTCTACAACATATCTTTTCTCTCTTGGGAAGTTATTATTAATTATGATTATTGTTATAGTCTTGTAGTAACAGATGAATAATAAAGATTTTTTGTTTGAGGTAGGCTAACTTTTATCTTTTTTTCTTAAATTCTCAGTCATAGGTCATAGTGCTAATTAGCAGAAAAGGAAGTTAAATACAAAAAATTCTAGACATTATGATGTGAATTTAACATTTAATGAGGACTGTGAAATCAAAACCGACATTTTTCTTTATAATTAAAAGAAAAATTATTCTTCATTCTTTTGAAACACCTTTAAACAGTCTGAGCTACTTAACATATTTGAAATAATTGTTTTTTGTACTCAAAAATAATCCATAATTAAAAATAATGTTCTGAAATATTCAAATTATTTCTTTCATTCGTTGTATTTGGTACTGGAGTAAAAGTATTTTATCAATTACACAGCACTCTACAGGGATTGATGTGAAGTGGCTAAAGTCCTTAAAAACATCAAATCTGCCCAGACAGTAGTAGAAAGAAATGGGATATGTTGTCCTGCCAGTTATTAGCACTCAGTTATTTTAACCTTGCTTATACAAAATGAATGAAAGATACTGTCAAAATTCTGTGTATTGCTTATAAGAAAATATAACACTGCACAAAATTACAGAATTGTCTAGTGGAAAAAAAAAGTCAATGTGAACCCTTAATACATAGTTTCTTGTGCTTCCTATTTATCTCTGCCATATGCATTTGCCAGCTTTTGCATTGATTTCATATATGAAATACCAAGACCTTTAGTTTCTATTTCTAAATTTAAACACTTGAGGTCTGATGTATATGTTAGTTTGTTTGTTTTCCTCTCAGTTTATTATATGCACCCCTGGCCTTAAAGGTCATAAGTGATACCATTCATATTGAATAAAATATTGAATAATGAAAGGCTCTGAATTAGAAAAAAAGCTAATGTTATTGTCAGAACTATATCTTTATAAATTAATAGAAATTATTAGTACACTAGGAAATAGTATTTCTCAAAATGAAACAAATAATAATAATAATAATAAAGCAATCAAATTATTAGAGAATTGAAGAACTCAATACCTCAAATTTCCAGATATATTTACTGCAATAGTTTGTTTGGTTATAGAACATGAACGGTTTCATTTTTTGTTATGACCCTTTTGGTTTCCATTGCTACAGCTGAATAGTGAATGGAGCATTTGATTGCTTAGTGTCAGCTTTCTTGCTAAGGAATTCTAATGGCTGACCTTTCATCTAAGAAGGCTGTGGTGGGTGCCTTGTTCTCAGTGTCAGTGTGCTGTGAGCTGGGATGAAGTTGCAGCAAGACTGGAGTCTGCTCTGGAGTGCTGCACTGGTAGGAAAGTCAGTGTGGGCATACATAATGCTCCTGCCTCAGCTGGGGTGCTGAGCCACAGACTGTTGGGTCCTATGTGGATCTCCTCTGTGTGAATTGGCATGATCAACTTCAGTGCCATCAGTGCAACCCCACTCAATCAGAGTGTGACACAGGCACAGAACTGTTGAGGTTGAAAGGGACCTGGGTCCATCTGGTCTAAGCCATTCTCAAGCAGGGCCACCTAGAACAGGTTGCCCAAGATCATGTCCTCATGGCTTTGGATATCTCCAAGGGAGACTCCACTATATCTCTGGACAAACTGTCTCAGTGCTTCATGTTCTTTACAATCCAGCAGTGTTTTCCAATGTTCAGACAGCGCCTCCTGTTTTTAGTTTGTGTCCACTACCTCTTGTCTTGTGGCTGGGCATCACCCAACAGAGCCTGGAACCTTCTCTCCAGGTTCTTGTAGACACTGATCAGATTCCTGGCTTGAGTATTCTCCACATTGAACCATCCCAGGCCTCAGCCTTTTCTCATCATCTTCATGGCCCTTCATTGGACTCAATTCAATACGTTCCTGTCTCTCATGCCACAAAGCTCAGAAATGGACACAGTGCTCCAAGTGTGGTCTCACTGGTATGAATAAGGTTTCCCTAGAGTTTCCTGTTTATGTGGCTGTCTGAAGTCCTGCAGCCAAAACATGTGTTTCTCTGTATTTGCTCTAGTAAAGCATGAACCTCTGTTATCAAGGTTACAGAATGCAGTACTTAGTTGAAGTGTTATAAAATACTTGAAACTTGAGAAAGGAAAAGGTTTTGCTTCAAGTGACTTTGAGTTTCAGCGCCTTGACCCTCCCTTTTATTTCAGTGTTATTTGTCTTCTGTTTCATTACATGGTAGTCAATTACTTCAGTGTACTTCATTCCTGGAGAGAGACCAGTGTAGGGGGAGGAAGTTTTACTTCAAGGATTTATGATTACATCTTGTGGTTAAAGACAGCTTCCAAAAACAATCAGAAGGTGCTTAATTTCTTAAGTAATGCGTGCCTTTCTCCATAATCACTAACTTGACTAGTTATTTCAACTGACTACAGATAGAAATCAGTAAGTACTGGGTGTCCTCCAATATGTACATGCCAAAAGCAGGAACTCTCATGCCATGGTTTCACAAGTTCAAGTATTATCTTCTAGTGATGCCAGTTAATGGAAAAAAAAAAATAAGGAGCACCTTCTTGGTTCCATGTGAAGGAGAATGGCTCAAGTTGTTAAATTTTCTGATTTAAATACTTATAAACTCTGAGAGAGTTTTCTAGGCTGAAAAGTAAGCAGAACATTGTAAAGATTCTATATTTGAAGATTAATTTTATCTTCAAATCATAGGAAACAGTATAATTTCTATGGCATAGATAAGGTATGCTAAAAATAAAAAAATGTTGCTAAAGCTAATTTCAGGAAAAAAATTGAATATTTACACTAGGATTTATTTTTATTTTTATTTATTTTTTTAAGTTTTTATTTTTAAATAATCCTCTGTTTGGGACTACTATAAGGGAAACTGCCATTAATGTCACTGTCAAATACACATATACAGTCAAGCCTGTGAAGTTTCTCTCAGTTCAGGCTGGTTATCTCACAAATCTGTGCAAAGCTCTGGTTAATAATTTATACCAGGCTTGAGGTGACAAGTTAAACACGCCCATTTTGTCTAAAATGCTATGAAGGCATCAAGATGGAGCCAAGCTGCAGGGTAAGTAGAGCTCAGCTGATGGGAATCTGAGCATGTCGAGAAGGGGGATGCTGCTGTAAAGAAAATGAAATGTAATGAGATACTTTTTTCATGCATAATTCATGGGTGAAAACATGACTGCATAAAAAGCCATGGATTTTAACAAGGCAGGGCTGCAATCATACACATTATCTTCCCAGAGGAACTTTATATAAAATTGGTCAAAAGGAGAGGATTCTGAATACCAGTACAAAATAAAGCTGACATGTTTTCAAATGCAGTAGAATTTACTTTAATGTACAATGGCTGCAAAGGAAATAATTTATATTTACACCTTAAAATGCTTTCTAGAAAGAAAGAACAACAACAACAAAAAACTTTAAAACAAATGGCTGTATTTCTTAGCTTAAAAGAAAAGTAAGATGAGCAGTGAGAAAAATATCATATGGATAAAAAAATCTAAAATACATAAACAGTATTTTGTTGAGTGTGCTGTTAAGATTGTGCTTTGAAATCTTTTGCAAGCATTTTCACTTTTTAGAAGCAAAACTTTTGATAAGAATGACTGCTGTGAACAGGCTTTAAATAAGATAAAATGTTAGCTATTGTCACCATAAAATTTAATTTGGTTGCATTTGCGAAAGCATATACTGTAATTCAGCTTTCAAGAACAGTTTAGTGGCTAGCACATGACTGTTTGAAATGGTGTTTAACGCTTGGGGTATTTAGCTGAAGGGATTAAAAATGGAATGTTGATTAAAGCTTGGGATGTCTTAAATTTATCACCACAAAATCCTAATGACAGACTTAGCTGGAAGAAGCTGGGGTGCCTCCTTTAGCTGCTCACTTTGTGGGAACAGATCTCATATAGAAAAGGCCAGAACTAGATATAGGAGGTTTCAGAATCTCACAAGCTGAAGGAATCTGTGAAATTGTTTAGTTTACACTGCGCAATCTCAATATTTGTAAGGAAAGTAAAATAGCCATTTTGCATCCAGTTACAGTTTTATAGCCCTGACAGTTGGATGAAGAATGCATTAATGGTTCAAAATGATTGATGTTTCAAAGTGTTCACCTTCCCTGGGATTTTTTTCCTGAGTTATATGGTATAAGAGGCAGAGAAACACTACAAAGAGGGGCTAGTTGAGTTGGTGTTGTTGCTAAATAATCTAAGCCATTTAAATCAAATTATGTCATTAACCCCTACTCACAGAGATTCCAAATTGCTTTAAGTTTTGACAGCATAAAAATAAATATGGTTTCTTTTTGAGCTAGACAATAATAAGTGATTACAGAATTTTATCAGTTCACAGCTTTTATATCATTCAGGCTAAAGAAAACACGCAGCTTCCCTTTGCTCTCTCAGACAAACTGTAATAGAGTTTTCATCTGTGATCTCTAACTGTGCTCTTTCGTAAAAGGCTTTCCTTCTTAGTTGTCTGTACCTGCATTTTAATTTTTCTTAATGTTTCTTCAATAGAAAACACTGTTCCTGTGCAGCTTTTGCAGATGTGGCTTAACCTTTAAAGAGTTTGACAATGATTTGTCTTGCAGTCTGACTTAATGAAATCTGATTATCTCTTGGTTTAATATAGGACTGACTTGTCACACTTGCTCATCCTTCATGTAGAAGATTTTAGAACTTGAGCTCATCCTGGTCTTTGAATAGCTAATTTTCTGTAATGGTTTCCCTGCTTTTAATAATTCCATGTTGTTGAGGGAGAAAAGGAAGAGAGGGGGAAAAAAACAACAACAACAACAACAACAAATCAACATGCTCCTGCTGTAGCATTTGCGAAGGAATTATTTCTACCTGCTCTTCTCTACTTCTCAGAGAATGTGCCATCACTGACATGTTCCCTCTGGCTCTAGATTTTGCCTCATTGAAAGGGTTATTTCCAAGCAAGGAAATAATATGTTTAGATACCTGTGCTCCAAGGGAAGTTCTCCAATGCTCCACCAGGCTGAATACTTGGAAATGCAAAGCATCTGAAATGGGAATCAAATGATAACAATAACAAAATTACCTTCTAGGAACTATGTGATGCAGGCTTTGCAATTAGGATGATGTGGCTAAGATGAGCTCACATAATCTGAGTTTGTTTTCTATTTATTAATTTTTGTGAGTTCCTCAAATGTTACACAGTGGGGTTTTGTGATGTTTACAGGGTCAGGGACTCAATGGATGTGAATACAGTGGACAATGGGTGTTTTGCAGCTGATAATTTGCTCTATTGGTGTTATTGTGTTCTTTGTTGTAGTTCAGGTGGAAATATAAAGGAGGCATTACTTTGAGAGGGACCAACAGACTTTGATCACTCAGGACACTGGAATACATGATGAAAGCATCCTAAAAGCCAACTGGCAATCTTCAGAACAACAACAACAACAACAAAAGACAAAAATGAATTTCTACAAAAAAAGCAGCAAAACAAATGTTAAGATGAACCATAAACTATGGCAGGCTTCTGTGAAAAAGCACATCAAATGCCTGTCAGTAAGTTTATGATTTTCTACTGGAATCATTAAACAATGATTTCTGAAGTAGTTTAAATAATCCAGTCTGTTGGACAAGGTATGGAAAAAGATGTAATTGAGGAGAGAAAAATCTTCAATTTTGATACTATTTCTAAAACTGATTGCTCTTTGGTTTTCACAAAATACTTAATCTTTTTGCTTCTATCTCTGATATAGTGGTGTTAGGCCTTCCTATTCATTAATGCACAGCGCTGTATTTTGTGAAATAAATTTTTGGCGTTGACATTACACTACCAGAAAAAAATGTACATTCAACAGCAACATAGTAGGCCTGTCAGAAGGCTGGAGACAGCCAAAAGAAAGGAGAGCTTATTTTAACACAAATCATCACCAAGCTTACAAAGAATATTCACATCATAGATATTCTACACTCTTTTGATATATAAGATGTGAAAATGAGACATATGCAGAGATGTTTTAATTTAGATAATAATTTTCTATCTTTGGAAGGAAAATAATAGAACTGGAGGAAAGGGCTTCTATCAATGCTTTTTTCCCACAAAATGACAGTAATGAAATGAAATGATAAAGATAAATCATGCTATATTTGTTCATATCCACAGCGTTGTAAGATCATATCTGAAGTGCTATCAGTGCTAGGAACAAAAATGCAAGTGAGAAATTCCATACCTTATGTGCTAGTCAAAGCAACTGGTAAGCAGGAGTGGCCAGTCCTTTTCTCGCTTTTTGGTTTCCAAAAGCCCAGTGCCTCATTGCTGGGTACAGTGCTCACAAATATGCAGTACCCTTCTTACTCCCTGTGTTTCCTCCATCCTCCAAAATCCTTTTCCAGACACATCTAGTCTGTCTTACTGACTTATTTTAATACCATGGTAATATATTTTTTTCAAAACAGCAACTTTATATCTCCTTACCCGAACTTGTAGACTGTAGGTACAGATTCCCTTCTGGAGGAGAAGATACCAGGCATCTACCTCCTCAGCAGTTTGTTGGACAGCATTAAATTACTTTTTTCAACATAGTGACAGAAAAAACAATTGCTGTACAATTAGTCAATGTCTTGGTATGGTAATGATTGACTACTTGATGTCAGTGAGGTCTCTCATTTTAGCTATCAAATCAAGAGGTAGAGTGCTGCTACAGCCAAAGTAACACAGGTGTTGTGATCCTATAGCATGCAGGGAAGGAGGGACTGATTAATCTTCTATTGTGCTCCCACCCTTATTTATTGAGATGTGTGTTTGCAGCATCTGAAAAACTCTAAAACTACATTCCTATAAATGTGACTGTGAAAGCAGGAAGTCATTTCTATTCTTTCTGCTCAAGTATTTATACAGACTAACAGAGCAGTTTTGCTGAACGTAGTGCTATAACTACAACAATGCTACTAACTGTGGTAGCAGATATGAAGTTGAATTAGAAGGACTTAATTAATGAGCAACTCTATTCATGATTTATGATATAGGCATGATTCAGCATTGATAGAAAGTTTCTTTAGGAATATCTGCAGCAGGACTCAGTCACTCTTGTTTGTCCCCCCAAATGTTCCCCAAATTATTCATTCAAGCCACATAGAATCATAGAATCATAGATCGACCAGGGTTGAAAAGGACCATGATGATCATCTAGTTTCAAACCCCCTGCCACAGGCAGGGTCACCTACTACTAGACCAGGCTGCCACATCCACCCTGGCCTTGAATGCCTGCAGGAATGGGGCATCCACAACCTTCTTTGTTATCCTGTTCCAGTGTGCAACCACCCTCTGTATGAAAAACTTCCTCCTAATTTCTAACCTAAAATTCCCCTGTCTTAGTTAGTTTAAAGCCATTCCCTCTTCTTCTATCACTATCCACCTGTGTAAACTGTCATTCCCCCTCCTGTTTATTCACTCCCTTCAAGTACTGGAAGGCCACAATAAGGTCTCCCCGGAGCCTTCTCTTCTTCAAGCTAAACAAGCCCAGTTTCCTTAACCTTTCTTCATAGGAGAGGTGCTCCAGCCCTCTGATCATCTTAGTGGCCCTCCTCTGGATCCATTGCCAGAGCTCTACATCTTTCTTGTGCTGGGGGCCCCAGGCCTGGACACAGTACTCTAAATGGGGCCTCACAAGAGCCGAGTAGAGGGGGATAGTCACCTCCTTCTCCCTGCTGGCCACCCCTTTTTTTAATGCAGCCCAGAACACGGTTGGCCTCCTGGGCTGCAAGCACACACTGCTGGCTCGTGTCCAGCTTCTCATCTACCAGGACCCCAAAGTCCTTTGCTGCAGGGATGCTCTCACAGAGATCTTCTTCCAGTTTGTATAAATACCTGGGATTACACTGGCCCAAATGAATCACCTTGCACTTTCCCTTGTTGAACCTCATTAGTATCAGTATTAATATTAGTATCAGTATTAGTATTAGTATCAGTATCAGCATTAGTTCAGTATAATTCTCTAGATTACATATAGATAATAGTGAAAGATGCTCTGAAGGCCTTGAGATAGTGAGTCTGTCAAACTTCAGTACTTCCCATTCTCAACCAACCGTTAAGGGAGTATAAGTATATACCTCAAGGAAAGATTCAGCTGACTAAGAAAGCTCTCTTTTGGTCTAGACAGGACACAGTCTTTACGGAATGAGTACAGAATGATCTATTACGTGGTGTGTCTGGTGGTGCAAAAAGAAGCAAGGACTACAGTTTATTTGTTGTGATCTGCCATGATTCTGATCATGTCTTTTCACAACCAGTGAAGCTTACACCAGTCGCTGGTCATAATACCTCATATTTTTCTTTAACTCTACTCTTGGTATGTTCATGAAAGTGTTCAACCTGGAGACATGGCAAAAAGGATCTTATTTATTGTGTTTATTGTTTGTGTGGCTTGGTATTTGTAAACAATTTTTTTTCTTGTAGACAGTATACATATTGTGTGATCAAGTGTTGACTCCATCATATGGAGGTTGCTCTGAAAGTAGTATCTCCTATTTATTTCCACTACAACAAATACAAAAAGCACAATAACACTATTTGACAGAGAAAATTCTCTGATACAAAGCACTATTTTTCAACATAGGCACCACCATTAGCTATGCATTTTTGATAGTGATAAACAAGAGCCTGCATGCTGCACTCTTAACACTCAATACCAGAAGAGATGATCCACTGTTTCACAGGTATTATGATAGTGTTATTTCTGAAATGCACCAACTGAACTAACATCCACTGTTTACTCTCCATAGATGTTCACCAAGCAATGAATGTGAATGGGTACAGCTTTTTCCAGACGGAGAAATTCAATTACATCCCTTTGCTTAATAAACACTTCCATGTCAGATGGCATTTTGTCAGACTGCCCATCTGGAAGGTTCAACCTCAACTGCCATGTCACCAACCTGTGAGAATCCTTCTTAGTTTTTTTTTTTTTTGGCTCAAAGCTTGCTTCCTGAGGTTTTTCTTGTGATAAGACTCTGAGTGACTTGTCAAGGAGGCAACTGATGGATGCTAACTGTGTGACAATCGATATCGCTTTGGGAACATTTTGCAAGCCCCTTCCCCCAGAGCTGCTTGCTCTGTAGAAGAGCGGAAGAGAGTGCTCAGCAGTGTTCACTGGCGGAAGATCTGGCCTGTGGCCAAACCGCTCCAGCTAAGTATGGAAGGCTGGGGGATGATACCATTGTATCTTGCGAAGGCAAGATGCAAGTTGGTGCCTCCCTGCTTCCTCTTATCTGCTGGCAAGGCCAGAAAGATAAGAACAAAGGAGGTTCCTGCTGAGATCCCAGAGCCAGAAGCTGCCACCGCAAGGAGAACTGACTCAACCACCTTGGGTTTGAGCTGCCACTTAAAGGAGAGCTGACTCGACCACTTTGGATTTGAGCTGTTACTCCAAAGATAGCTGACTCAACCACTTTGAAGCATTGAAAAAGGGCCATCATCACCATGGTCATGGTCGTCCTTCGTCGTCAATAGAACAATGCCCGACGACCCACCACTACTGAGGATCAAAGACGGAACTACGAACCACGCTGGATCCATGGTGGTGACTATGTCCCTCTTGCTTCCTATAGAGACTCCCTGCTTCTTTCCTATCTTTTCTATCACCCTCCTTCCCTTCCCCCATTACCCTAATTCATAATAGTGTCCGTTCTCCCCTTCCCCATTTCCCTGATTAAGATTTGTAATAAACTGGTTGGACCAACATTTGAACCGTTGCTTCTTAATCTCACGCCGGGTATATAGATAATAAAGGAACCTCCTCTCCCTCCTATAAATTGGAGCGAGACACAACCCTGATGTTGTGAGCTAACATAATAAAAGAGGAGGTGTGAACTTTTAGAGAAACTATTATAGTATTCCAACTGGGTGGCATGAGGGCACAGCAGAGAGGGACAATCAGCTTTGCCCTGCTGGCTGCTCCTTTTTTGATGTAGACCAGGATACATTTGGTCTTTCAGGCTGCAAGTGCACACTGCTGGTTCATGTCCAGCTTTTTATCTGTATCTATATATTTTTATCTGTACTCATATCTGGGATTGCCCTAACCTCAGTGCAACACCTTGTACTTGGCCTTCCTGAACTTCATGAAATTAATGTGGGCCCACTTTTCTATCTATTCCAGATCCCTTAGGATGGTATCCCTTCCTTCTGTTTTATCAACCACACCACTCTGCTTAGCATCATCAGCAAACTTGCTGAGGGTTTGCTTGATCCCACTGTTCATGTCACTGTTTAATGCGGTGCTGAAGAGCACCGATTCCAAGGCAGACCATTGGAGGATGCCACTTGTTACCAGAATCCGTCTGGACATAGAGCCATTGAACACAACCCTCTGGCTATGACCATCCAACAGATTTCTTATCCATTGAATAGGCCACCTTTAAAAACCCCTATCTCTGCAATTTAGAAATGATGATGTGGTGCAGGGCTGTGCCAATGGTCTTGCAGAAGTCCAGGTAGATATCATTAGTTGCTATTCCTTTGTCCATCTATACTATACTGTCACTTTACCATAGAAGGCCATCAGATTGGTCAGGCACAGTCTGTCCTTGGTGAAACTGTGTTGGCTGCCAATAATCATTTCTTCATCTTGCACGTGCCTTAGCATAGCTTTCAGGATCTGTTCCATGATCTTCTCAAGAATAAAGTGAAATATAATTATGAAGTCAAACTCATTTAATAAGTTGATTTATAAGATGAAATTCTTTGGGCATTGTAAATTAGCAATATGACTTCCAGCAATGAGGTACATAGGTCACAGTGACAAGGTGACATTATGTATTTGTTACAAGACAATCCCAATCTTCCACCATGATGGGGAATGAGATCCTTGAATACATAAACCCAAGAAAATGATCAGAATAAAAGGTAGCATTACATTTCTACATGAAAATTAACAACATATTTCGATTATTGGTTTATGATGATTTCAGAAGTGTTTAGTAAAAGCTATTAGAATGATTCAAGTTGAATAGACAAAGAACTTAGTTAATTAAGTTTTTCAGAAGAAGGTCAAGATCAGTCTTTATCACACTGTTCTAGGAAAATAGATTTTTTTTTATAGTACCAAATTTAATTTAGAAGAAAAAAGCCTCTTCTTGCCCTCAGTGGCAGTAGGCTGAAGTTAGGCAAATTCAGCTGAAATGCAAAGTGCATAATGAAAGTAATGAAGAAATAGAAAAATTTACCTATGAAAGTAATGGATTTTCTATCACCTGAAATCTGTAAATTGAGACTGCATATCTTTTCAGAAGATACAGTATAGCTCATACTGAAGTTGTGGTTTTGGTTTGGAAATTACTGAGTGACATTATCTGCCCTATGCTATAGAAAGAAGTCAAGCTAGAAGATAGTAATGGACTCTTATGGCCTTGAAATGTATGAATCTCAGCCATGCTTTTGCTTAATGAACAATACAGCAGAAAACATTGTGCAATACCCATATACCACTGTTCTCTCCCAGCCCTTTCTGCCTAAAAGCACAGATGACTTCAATGATATAAAACACTAAAACTTCTGAAAATCTAATACAAACTTTCCTGCTGTATTGTACATATGTGTCATGGTTTTATGATTTTTGGTTATCAGTATTCCACATCATAACTTCATGTAGTGCACTGGAAGTTAAAGTATTAATGCTCCAGTTCTGGATATGTGTCTCAGAAGAGAAGAAAAACTACATTCCCCAGAAGATTGTTCACTGTGCTGTTATCATTTCTGCTCAGGAGGAACAGATGTAAGGCCTCTTACATCTGTAGGTCATGATGGTCTTTCTTCCTTCAGCTCCTCTCCATGCTGCTCGACCGACTGAGCATCTCATCTCAGCTTTATGGAGAGGCCTTTCCACCTTTTAGACACTCTCCTTATATTTATTAGTTTCAATTCTAATTATATTATATTGCAGTGTGTTATCTTGAATTCCAATAATGTATTTAGTAAATTAGTTGTTTCTTCTCAGATCACTGCTTCTGTTTTTAATTATTTTGGGGTCCCTTGTTTCCCTTTTCTGGAGGCATGGATTCTGTGAAGTCCCTCTGTCCCACTAGTCACAGAACTGGGCTGAACCAGCCCGTAAACCATTGACAATGGCATTTGGTGACTTTAAGGGAACTTTGAACTACTAAGACAAAAATAAGGCAGGACAGCTCAAAAGCTGTTGCTTTATAGATTTTGAGCAAAACTCATCAATATTCAAAAGTCCATCTGTATCTCTAATAAGTCACAAACTTAAATAACAAATGATTGAAGTCCTTGTGGTGCATTACCTTTTGCTTTTTTTCTTTTTTTTTATAAATCAAAATGCAAATAAATTCAGTCCATTCCCAGGCAAACTGGTCATTAATATACCCTCCATAGGTTATTTTAATGACCTTCTTGATGATTTCATATGTCATGCTCGTGTTCGTGTTCCATCCCTTGGAATCTTTTTTGTGACCCTTCTCTGGATGTGCTCCAATTGATCCACATCTCTCCTGTATTGAAGACTTCACATCTGGACATAGTTCTCCGAGTGAGGTCTCACCAGCACAGGTGGTAGAGAGGCAGGATCACCTTCGTCTCCCTGCTGACCACATTTCTTTTGATGAAGCCCAGGATACAGTGGCTTCATGGGCTGCGAGGGCATATTGTTAGCTCATATCCAGCTTCCCATCCACCAATATCCTACAGTCCTTTTTGGCAGGAATGTGCTCAGTCATTTTGTCCTCCATCTTGTATTGACAGTGTGGATTGTTGCAATCCAGGTGCAAGACTTTGCGCTTGGATTTGTTGAATCTCATGAAGTTCTCCTGCACCCATTGCTCAAGCCTTTCTAGGTGGCATCCTGTCCCTCGAGCTTGTTGACAGCTGAAGTCTTCCTTCTGTATTTCATTTCTGTTTATACTGCAACAAAATATTTTGACAATATAAAGCATTAACCTTCAGCATTAATCCCATAGGAGATTCGTGACATTAACTTTTTTCTAACTTTGCAAACTGGTTAATTTCAAGAATCTAATCAATTTTAGAAAATCTTGAAATACCTCACAGGTCATTAGATTAAAAACAAAGATTACATTATTAAAAATAAGCACCAACACCCTCCCTAATAATAATAGTAACAAGAGTAATATCAAAAATATTCTCAAGCTTCTTGATTTATTACAGAGTGGTAAAATAAAGTCTCTCCGGGAGCATGCAGTCAATACTCGGCCTAATGTAAATCTTCACATTTCAAGAGCATTAAATGAATGCACTTATTTCTTTTTGTTACAAAGACATTTTCTATTTGAATGACCATATGAAAATAGCTCTTTAAAATTAAATGATATATATCCTTTTTCTGTACAAGGGAATGTTTTTCCTGATTTCTGTTATATTGAATGAACATATAGATACTAAGTTAAAAATCTGTATGCTTCTTCTGATTGTCTAGGTATCACCTCATGTTTTGGATTTGGATTTTTTGTTATCTGGGTCACAGAGAAAGGATCGTCTGCACCCAGGGGAGAAGAGGAATAATGAATCTCATCCAGTATCCAATACTGTACAAAGGAGAAAAAAGTGCACTCTGCAGATTAGAATGAAATATGCAAGAATACCCTGGAAATGATGTGTTCGGTCTTTATGTATGAATTAAAGCCTTCATTTTCTAATAGCTTATTCTAATTTCCCTGTGTGGTTAGTACGGTAGACCTTAAGCCCAAGAAATGATTAAGAAAAAAAATCTCTTTTACTTTAGGATGTAATCCTTCCATTTGCAGATACCAATAGATTGGTCAAGTGGCAAAGACTAAAGAAGCTATAAAAAGACTTCAGAAGACTATAAAAAGAGTATATAAGGAGGGTTTCATTTCCCTGTAACTTTGTGAGATCATAGCAAATTTTTTTGTGTGTGAAATCTTATCATTATTGAATGTCTGGAACATTATTTTGTATATGAATGTGTCATCCTTTTGAAATGATATAGCAATATGTCTGTGTACCTGAATCACATGGGCCATGACCACAGTGATTACAAAGACTAAAAACAAAAATCTTATCTGACTCCTTTTTTACTGAATCTCTAAAGAAAGGAATACTTATTTAGAAATCAAATATATAGCCTTTATCATGCTCACATAAGAGAAGGACCACAATTACCTGTGCGATGTGGTGTGAATCACTCTGCAAGTAATGTCTCCTTTGTATTTCCATGGAAACTACAACAGATACAAAGAGCACAATGACACTGTTGAATAGAGAATATTCTCAGCTACAAAACACTACTTCTCAACGTAGTCACCACCATAAATTTTCACCAGCAGTGAACAAGAGCCTGCATGTAGCACTTATAAAAATCTTCATGGCCATTTGGAACACGGCTTGTCTTTCACGTTGCTGTCACCACTGCTGAAATGCACCAACCACTGCCTCACTGTGCATCCAGAGGGGTTTCACCGAAAAGATTCCAGAGGATGGAACATCTCTCCTTCAAGAACAGGCTGAGAGAGCTAGGGCTGTTCAGCCTGGAGAAGAGAAGGCCCTGGAGAGACCTGAGAGCAGCCTTTCAGTACCTAAAAGATGACTATAAGAAAGAAGGAGACAGACTCTTTAGTGGGCTCTTTATATCCAATTAGGGTTAGATTCTTTATACCTCAACTTTAGCTTGTTGTGACAGGACAAGAGGAAATAGTTTCATACTAAAGGAGAGATTTGGGTTGGATATAAGGCAGATGTTTTTTACAGTAAGTGTGGTGAGACACTGGAACAGGTTGCCCAGAGAGGTGGTGAATGCCTGTCTCTTGTGACATTCAAAGTTAGGCTGGAGGGGCTCTGAGTAACCTGATCTACCTGTCTCTGTTCTTCGCAAGCTAATTGGACCAGATGATCTTTAAAGGTCCCTTCCAACTCAAATGGTTATATGGTTTCTTCAAATAAGTAAGTGTATTGCACAAAGCATTACATATGAAGCAGTCAAGAAGCTGACTAAAACAACCTGTGCAGGGTCTATTGAGGACCAGCTTGACTGGGAATGTCCTGAATTTATCTTGTCCCTTGATGATTACTTCCACAATCTGGGTCCGAATCCAGTGAAAGATCTCTCTTTTTCCCGAAGAAACTCTTCTTGTCTATTCTAAATCCTGAGTCTAATCCTGAGCTTTTAATAATGCTCACTATGTTGTATAGTGAGGTAGCAGGAGTGAGACCTCAGAAATCTGGGACATCGATGTAAGAGAACAAGTTGGCAAGATGTAGTGTGCTGGTTAAAACTCCTAAGGGCATGTGGCTTCAAGTCGAAGTGTACTAAATTGCTATAAGCCAAATGAAGGCCTGAGATCATGTTATTCTCTTTTGCGATGGTATGAAGCCTCTATCAGAAAGAGTAGAAATGCTTAATAATAGATGTTGCTATTGAGATTTAAATATTAATGTGTCTACACATAGATATTCTTAGACTGTTTTGTATAAGAATATTGTCCTTTATTAACTCACTGAGCTTTCAGCATGAAAGTGAGTACTCTTACTGCCAAGTAATGTGTTTGTGAAGCTTTGTTACTGTTTATCCTTTTTTATGCAAGTAGTTTTTCCATCCCTGCTCAGGTTTTATTTCTCTGCCATTAAGAATCAATTCTACCCAAAGAATTAAGAAAATAAAAACTATATTGATATGCTTTAAAAAAAAAACAACAAAAAAAAACAAAACAAAAAAACAAAAACCACCAAAAAACAACAAACAAACAAAAAAACACAAAACACCACAAATGTATGTAAGAAGTTTTAAAAATATGTTTAACTTGTTAAATGAGCTGATTTTCCCCAAACTAATTTTCTTTACAACAAAACAGACTTCTTGTTCTTGGTATTTATGTTCAGAGTAGCTTCAGAGCTGGAATCTCCGATTATTCACAAAACTAAATGTTGTAAAGTGCTTTGACTAATGTAATTGTTAGATGTTCCCTGACTAGCTAATGACTACATACCCGTATTGATATTATGGGATGGTCCCTTCGGGGAAAGCCTCATATTGTTTCCTGTCAGTGTGAGTCAGTTTGCCTGCTGAAGTGAAGTGCTACAGGCAATTCAGAGTGTTCAAGAATAATGTCTGATTAGTTGATGCTGAGGTGTACATGGCAAATAGAATACTAAGTGTGAGCTAATAATCCAAATGGTTCCCTAAAAAGAAGCATTTAGACACCACAAAGACATAAATAAAAGTGGGTGAATGTTTTTCACATTGCCATGCAGTGTCTTTAAATATACACAGACGAAATTTGCTTTGCCTTGTATTTGTAAGAGAGAAGGAAAATACAATGGAGAATGAGGAATAGATTTCTATTTTTACCCTAGTCTGAGGCTTTTCAGAAACCAAATTTCTTTTCATTTTATTTTTTGGTTGTTACATTAGAAGACAAAGTGTTTATTTTTCTGATTAAAGTATCTACTTAGGACTTTTAATAAGCTATTTGGGATGCAGTCTAAAAAAGTGGTAGTATTTCTAAAACTTATAATTTTAGTAAACTTTGGTCTGAAATGTTATAATGTGTTTCACCAACTAATCTCTGGCCAAATTCAAATGCAGGGCTAGGGCCTTAAGTAGATCCTTAGTTTTGAAACTGTATGAACAAATATCCATAGCATGCCTCATCCTGTCTCATCACTACTTCCTTGTGGAAATAAAACCTACGGGTAAAAAGAAGACTGATTACTACTGCTTTGCCTACATACCTATCTCATCAAATATAGAATCACCAGACCCTTATTCAGTCCATGTGTCAGAGGGTCAGAGTTCAGCAGCTCAGCCTCTCAGCAGCAACATTACAAACGTACGTGCATTTTGGGTACAGCACAGTGTTAATTCTTTAATCTGATGTTCACTCACAAAAACACAAAGAGATAGAACAAGCTCAGAAGAAATATAAAATACAATGACAGCTGTCCTGCTTGCCTCAAGAGAGCAAAGGAAAAGGAATCCATTAACTATGGTTCTGTTGCTTTTTCTTTTTTGAGGTAGTCAGATCATTGAGGATTTCATAGTGGAATACTAAGCTACAATATTAGAAAATCTCACTGCAGAAAGACCAGAACTGTAAAGACAGAACATCCAGAAACCTTTAAATAATAACAATAATAAAAATAATAATAGTTTCACATTTTTTATTTTAAACACCAAAAGATTAAGAATTATGAAGAGAGAAATATTAAGGAGAGGGAAAAATTTAAAGGGCATACAGGGAAAATGGCTTTCAGGTGATAATTTTAGTAATATCATTGAGGATCACTTCCAT
Organism: Lagopus muta; assembly: GCF_023343835.1. NCBI lineage: Eukaryota > Metazoa > Chordata > Aves > Galliformes > Phasianidae > Lagopus > Lagopus muta. The sequence goes on from NC_064435.1 coordinate 29,356,523, forward strand.
GCTTTAATTTGAGTTGTCAAATCCATTAAGATTCAGGTTAAATTATACTAAATTGCTTCTTAACTACTGGTGTAGTTGTCACAAGGCTGTTTTTCAGTTAGAATGTCACTGAAGAGAAGATATTTAAGCACTCCATCAGAAGACATGTCCACTGGGCCTCAGCAGAGAGGAAGGACAGCCAAAATAATCAAAAAGAGAGGAAGGGAAATGACAGGCAACAAAAGCACTTTATTGAAGCACAGGCCGATCTGTACTTTCTGAAGTAGACTCCTAGTCTAGGCAAAGAAATAGAAGTTTGACTCTTAGGGCATATTCAGAATATGTGGGGAAGACAGTACAGGGCCTGTAAAGCTGATATGGAAGGAAAAAGCTACCATTAAAAGGTGCTGTTTTCTTTGGGCAGCTTTGCTAAATATTAACTCTACAGGAAATTTTCCAGGTGTCTAGTTTTGCATTCAATTTGTATTAAATATTGAGTAAAAATTATCTTAGTGTTGCTGAAAATAAAACTGGGGAAAATATAGTAATTTCACATTTTAAAAGCTGCAGTTTTTACACTAAGAATATCTGCTACATCTATGTAATATCTTTTTTTTTGAGAAAGGGATTGAAATTTAGCTCAAGAGGATTTTCTGTCAAGTGTGTTTTTTGTGAAGCTGTGAAAAACTCACTTTACACACAGTCAACAGGGTTTCTTACACTCTACCAGAAAAATTCCCTGAAAATACTGTCTGTAATGGACAGACTATACCTTGGAACTTCAGGGCTAAATAAAAATGTCCTTGCAACTTACTTCTGTCCGCCATCACCTGTTGTGCCACTGGGACTTGGAAGTAAGAGCAGAAAGACCAGCTTTTCATATTTCTACTGTGCTTTCCAGAAACTTGAAAAAGAGAACTTCACTAAGAAGCAGAAATAAAAACAATCAGAAATTGCAGAGGAGGACAAAGTAAGACAGTAAGATTTGAAGATAATGATAAAATTTTTTTAAAAATTAATAAAAAAAATTGAAAGATCCAAGAACAGCAGTCCTGGAAAAAGAAAACCCTAGAGTACTGGAACTAGAGTTTGGATTAAAATGATGTTCTTCCTCAGGTTGGGAACTGTGAACAAGAAATTGAACTTGAAATAGGTATTGGCTGGCAGAAAGACTAGGAAATGCACAGGCAGGAAATAAATAGGGTGCTACTAAGTTAGTACAAAAGCCACTGCTCAGTGAATCAAAAAGTGTAACCTAGGACGTGGAAATCTGACAAAGTAAACAGTTCTCTGCATATAGGATATTATCGAGTAAAGACTGAAAATATACTGCAGCAGATAGTTATATATGGGCTAGTCCAACTGGCTGATAACAGTGCTGAATCTGAAAGCAATCACTGTGCTGATGAACCATGTGAATGCTAACACAACATAAATCATAAATTTGTGCTTGGAAATATGACATAAAATTATGTTTGCTTAACAAATATTTTGAAGAGGATGTTACACGCACAGCATTAGTAGGAATGTCAGAGTTAGCCTATGAAAGTTCATTTCCAGTGTCTTTCATGTGTTACCATATGCAGTCATAAAGTTAATTGAAATAGGGATGTGTGTGTGTGAGGCTATAAGTGTGTTTGTGTATGAATGCGTGTATACACAATGTAGACTACAGAGGAAGAAACAGATTTTGTGTAGCCTTCCCATAGCAGTCACTGCCAGACAGTAATCGAATTATCAAGGCATTCAGCTGCCTTCACAAAATCGCAGAATCACATAGAATCACAGAACTGCAAGAGTTGAAAGGAACCTCAAAAGACTTTTGAGTCCAACCCTTCTACTAAAGAAGGCAACCTACAATAGATCACACAGGTAGGTGTCCAGATGGGTCTTGAATATCTCTATAGATGGAGACCCCGCAACCTCTCCAGGCAATCTGTTGCAGTGCTCCGTCACCCTTAGCAAAGATTAACTACCTTCTATAGATCTGTCCCGCTCCTAAATGCTTACTAAAACATAATCTTTATTCATCCTTAAGGTTTGGTCCTGATCTACGAAAGAGGCACAGAGGGTCTGTACATATATAAGTATGTGACTGTGAACCAAATTAAAGACAGTACTATAGCATGTACATCCATGAGATAAGCAAGATGAGAGCCAGAATGCAACAAGAGCATTGATATTGGATTATGTTATTTTATATTTTTTTAAATTTTTAAAAATCAGTATTATAGTAGAGGATTCCTTTAAGAAGGAAATCATACATTATTATTGCTTTGTGAGAGACAGTTTTATAACAAATTGCCTAACTTGGAGTTAACTATGCTTTTTTTGGAAAATTAACATGAAGACTAATTTTATGAAGTCAGAAATGCTGACCTTTGGAATCTCTTGCTGTATCATTTGTGTCCTAAAGAAGAAAATGAAGACTGTTATTCCATAACTTTTCCTATTTTTCCAAGAACTCACATTCTTTTCACAAGTAGACTGAGTGTCAATCCATATGCATATGTTTGAGGAGTTACCTACAAATTATTTTCTTGCATTATTAATCATATCTGTTTTATTACACAATAACTGCTCCAACTGGTTCCACCTACATCTGTAGGAATGCATGAAAGATTTTAGTCATGCAGATTTTTGGCTGTCTGCTTTAGCAACCTATATTTAATGCTTTAAGGATTAGTAGCATGATATGACAAGTGCTTTCTGCTGTTTCTTTGTTATAGTATGCCTGCCTCTAGGTCCATAACTTTCCTATACAACTCCCGTTCCCACCCTCTTGTCAAACTAAAGAGGTATAGTCACCGGGCAGCATTATTTGCTGTCATTAAGAGTTTGCTGTGCATATATTTTTTTCCTGAGCTATACCCAGGTATGATCATGTTCAGTAAGTATTAATCAATTAGAAACGGCAATTATTACGGATGAATAATTTTATTGTTTTATCTCATCAAATGCTCTGTTGTCAATACCTTGGCTATGAAACAAAAGACTACACCAGGAAAAGAAATATTTGGAGTGTAGCTATACCTCAACTTTGTTCAAAAGTGAGTATAGAAATAGGGAAACAAGTATACATGCAATCCTTCCATTTTCTGCTTAACGTTTAACATTTACCTCCTCTCAGACTTAATACAAAGCCAAAAGATATCATATGGAGTCCTTCCACTCATCACTGACTTCTACTGAATTTAGACATTGTCATCTGTGCACATCTAGCAAAGCAAATGTACTGATTGTTCACGTAAATAACTATAAAGAGCTTGTCACTGTACTTAATCTCGTATGTCTACAGTGTCATTGATTTGGGTTGATTTTGCTTTATCCATTACCTCATCTTGGTAAAACAGGATGTGAAACCACTATTTTTTAAACTGGAGCTTCAAAAACCCTTCTCAAATGGACTTTGTTCTCAGGGAAAGGCAGGGAGGGGAGACAAAAGAGATGCCCCTAGTTAACTAGAAGTAATTAACAGGGAGTTATCATGCAAGATTTTGAGAAGAACATTCTCTGTTTGATTCTTTGTTTTCCCTGATGAGTAGACTGAAGCACATAGGAAGAGCTGAAGGCATTTTGCATGGTTCTGCATTCCATCCACATTACTCCAGAATGAGCAGAATAGCATACATCAATTTTACTTTAAGACTAAAAATGGCAGTGTTGTGTTTGATATGATTTTTTATGGAACAGTGTTAGACAATCCTTGAGAACATTTTTGACTGAGAACAGGTGAATTCAGCAGTTGGTAAACGAATAATTCACTGCAGTATTGTTTCTTTTTTTTAGTTTATGAGGTTTGAGTGTGTTTCAGGGAAGAAGTGAAAGAAAATGCATTGTGCTGATCTTCTCCTTACACACTAGTCTCCCAAATATATTATCTTACTGAGCAACTGCTGATACGTAATTATAGAAATCCCATAGAGTGCAGCTATAATCACCTCTCCACCCAAATATCTGTTCTTAATTTCATTATTTGTAATATGAAGCTCTGTGGAAACAATAATAAAACTTAATTAAAGATACACTGTACAACATAGCTTTTCAAGTTGAGCAGATTGAACCTACAGCTTAACTCCCTTGCACCCTGTAAATACACATTTAGTTCTTTGACTTTGATATGAAATGTCCAGCCACTGTTTCCTCTGGGGAAATATGCTCAGCAGAAAGCCTGGGAAACCTTCAGTCAATTAAAAAAAAAAAAAAAAAAAAAAAAAAAAGGAAAAAGAAAAAGAAAAAGAAAAAAAGAAAAAGAAGAAAGGAAAGAAAATGGAAAATATTTCCTGAATAAATACAGAGCTGAAAAAAAGAGTAGCAGTCTTAGGAGCACTTTTAATAAAATCTGTGACACTTTTTAAGGACTGGATTTATCAAAGAACTGTTCAACAGTGGGGGACTGATTTGATGCATTGTCATTTAAAGGAATACAAGTTTTTTCAGCAGTGATGTGAATGATACGAAATCTCATTCAAAATCTGGAGCTTATATTATTACATCAACTGTACAGTAGTAACTGAAGTTAAAATAACTATAAACAGTAATGTTTTGAACTAATAATATCTTGAATAGTTGTGGGGTTTTTTGTGTGATTTTCTTTTTTTTTTTTTTTGTATCTTGTAATAGGTAAGTTCAGATCACCCCATAACCAGAGTGTAATGAAATTGTCAACATTTTCTTCATTTCTTCTTTTCCTGACAAATGGTGTGAACATATCACCTTTTTCTCTTAATGGAAAACCTAACTGGAATACATCAAAATGCTATTAGGTTTTTCATTTTCTATCACAATTTAATGCTGGGAAATGCATGCAACCTTCATCTGCACACGACTGTAAAATATTCCCTGTCCCTGTTGAAATGACTGCAATGGAAAATCAAGCAGAATTGTTCTCTGTTTTGTATTACTATTCCTTTGTTACAGTCTCTCTCTGAGTGTGTGTAGGAGGATTATCACGGCTATACAAATACCTGTGTTATATTACCCAAACTGTGGTAAAAATACTTAGGTAAAATTGTAATGCATAAACATCTTTAATTAAGATATGTACATTTTTTACACTTCTCTGCTACAAACTGCATTTCTTGAAAAATAAAAATAGTGAAGCAAACAATGAATTTATCATAAGTTTCAGGAGATGTTGATTTCAATATTATGTGGAAAATAGAGAAAAAGATCAAGTAGCCTCATCCCGAGGGAAATATCTGTAACCTATTCGTTGTTTAATTCATTTTGTCATGAGCTAAACCAATAGTGAGATATAAAATAAATCCAGGCTTGCATACATAAGTCAACACAGAGACTAAAAATGAAATCCTTCACCTATAATATTATACCTTACAAGATCAAATCATGTTCCTTTTTGAGGCAATTTCTTTAAATGGGAGTGGAATGGGGCCCTTGCATCATCTCTCTCAAAGGGAATATCTATGTCATTGTGCATAACAAATTGTTATTGTAACCTACAAAATTCATAATTATAATAGCAAGTTTCTTTGATAACATGTACTAGATCAAATTAGCAATATTCTTAAATTCCTGCTCTCTCTTATTCTTAATATATATGTTTGTTTATGTAGCAATTATTTTTGCTTCTAAAGCCAAATTGAAAATAATTAGGTGAAAAAATAGCAAAATATTTAATGTGATTAAAGAAAAGTCTGCAGAGGGAAATGAAAGACAGGTTGTAGAAGCAGTGGTACATAGGAAGTAAAATTGAACTTCTTTATCATTTTTTATAAATGAAAAGAAAAGTGATAACATTATAAATTGAATAAGTGAAGTAACTTAAGTAAGTGAATAACAACATTACAAACTTGCCTTTGTAAAAAATATCCATCAAATAGGAAATTTATTATATATTTTTTATTTCATTTTGCCTAGAAAAGTTAATCAAGTGCGTTTTATAAAGAATTCAGAGTGAAAATAAATGGTACTTTCCCTTCTCTGTTCTTGAACAATGCATAATCTGCAAAACAATTGCAAAAGAACTCAGAATTCCGAAATAGCTGGTTCAATGTAAAATAACATTCGTTTGGATTGATTTGGAGTTAAAACAATCTCTTTGGAATTAAAAACTGTAAAGCAGAAAAATGGAATTATTTTTTCTCCAAATTGCATGGCATGGAAATATATACTCATTTTGAAATACAGAGGTAGATTGGAGGAGAATACGGACTATTGAGTAACTTAAAAAAAATTCTAACAATAGTAATAACAACAATAATAACAATATAGCCATTTCAGTTGATGTTGTGCTGATTTAAGAGATGACTTTGTAGCAGTGCTTCCATTTCTCAGTTAGGAGTACCTAGATCTGATCCACTGAGGATGCAGGAGCAGCTGTAGACATCCTTCTCCATGCTCATCAGTGGGCTGTGACTATTGTCTCAGTTAAAGACACTGTCAGCCCCTAGGAAAACCAGAGATCAAATGTTAAGGTCATTAGCTAGCACCTTTTGGTCTTGCTATAATAACATCCCAATTGCATACATGGCAATTTACATAGCATTACCCATTATGCTTTGTGCTGCAATTTTGCTTTTGGAGGTCATACTAACTTGATTAACTCTCTCTTAAGAGTGCCTTTTTGAAGCATCAAAGCCCTGCATTTACACATTTTACTCTATTCCTTGTTGGCAGCTTCTTTGAAAGGAAGGTGTTATGTAGAACCACACTGGGAGTCCTGAAAATATAACCATTATATATATACATATATAAAAAAAAATAAATAAAAAATCCATAAGATCAGATCCCAAACCTTCAATAACAAAATGTCCAATTAAAACCAGCTAGGTGGCCTTGGTAGGCTTACAGTCTTTTTGCATTTGCAAACCTCAGTAGATATTTTTAATTGCTTTTACTGTATAATTTATTTGTTTTATCTTTAATTAGATATATGAACTATCTGACTTTCTTGTTCATTTTCTTCAGCATTAGCTGTTCACAGTGGATGTTCCTTCTACTAGGTATCTGTCAGAATTTTGGTTTCTATGCCCATTATAGAGATTGATAACAGTTATCAAACCTCAAAATACGAATGTGTTTTTTAAATATTAGCTGTCACAGTGTGATAAGTTGCGCTGGATTGTACACTGCAGTGTATAGTACAGAGCCCAGTGGGGCTCAGTTGTAAAGATGAGCATACTGCATTTGATAGAAAAGCACAGAAACAGCATAAACACATAGACGCAGGCACACACGCACACAGAAAACTGGTGTTCAATATTTAATGCAAATCTAAAAAAACCTGTGTAGCACCTCTATATATTGCTTTCAACATAATCATATTACACATGTAAAATGGAAATTTTGTTTTTATATCTGATAGACTGGGTAGAATTTGATGAAAATTTTAAATCGTTAGTTAAATAGAATGTGCATAAAGATTACAACATTGCAGAGAAATGCAAAATGCAGCAAAGAGCAAGTGCAAATTGACCTGCATTATGAAGTAGGGAGGGTGTAATCATGTTCTGTTATGCGTTTTGCAGGATAGTTGTCTACCAAAGCATTAGGAGATGTCTGGAAAATGTGATCCATAATGCTGAATCTCTGTGAAATCCTTCCCACTTTGCAATACTAAGTGAATAATTTCTGTTCAGAATAATTTCTTAGCCTTTAAAAAAATCAGAATAACTTGATTACACTATTTTTTATATTTAACAGCAAAATGAGTGTTGATAGTGCTTAAGGGGCAACATACATACATGCAAGTGTATGTGCATAATAGCATTATTTTAGCCTGTCTTTCGGTTTTTCTTTTACACTCCTAAATAATCTCAAAACATTTTACACATTCTTTTTAGCAGAAATTTACATATTAATGTAGTCTAATTGGCTACTATTGTAGCCTTTAATGCTATCTGCAGTATTCAGATATTTTTAATAAGGAAGCTACGGAACAGTTGTTGGTTCTTTAATGGGGACTTTAAAAGTATATAATTATCCCTTTGTGCATACAAACTAACAGAAACACTTTTATACTGACAGAGGATTGCTGCTATTATTTATTTATTTTTTATTTCTCTAAAAGGTGGTTGTGAAGAATTCACTTCTGGCAAGCTAAAATGTGGTATTTTAATTAAGTGGAAAACTTGAAAAGGGGAGCTTTTTGCAGAGGGGGCTCAATTGCTTCTTACAACCTTTCTGAAAAGGGCAGAGTGTTAAAACAAACCTCCCACTTTTATTTTCAAAAGGAAAAAAAATCAGAAGCTAAAGATAATCTCTCCATTAGTATTATTAAAAGTGTTCAGCTTTCTTCACATGCTTTAGAAGCAGACAGACTTGTCATGAGCATCACATTTGCAAGCACTGTCACAGCTACTGAAGGCTCTGGTAAAAGCACAGAAGTGCGTTAACAGTAACTGCAAGCAGCCTTTGGGGAACAATAGGCTTACCTACACTGTGCCCAGCTATTCAAAAAAACAAGTTGCTTTATTATACTCCATACTCGCTTTAGTGCTCATATGGTGCTTGACCCAGCCTCATTTTTTGAAGTACTGTCACTAGTTCTAAACACCTTTTTCATTCCCTTTGGGTTAGCTAATTTGACTGTTACAGCATTCACCAAAATAACACTGAATCCAGCATGTAATGTCCAATATGTTCTGCTAGAGAGAGAAACCTTCCTTCAAAGGTTCTTCCATTCTTGACTGTGCACACACAGATTTGATCATTTTTCTTCTTCTAAAAAAAAGAAAGAAAGATCTAAAAATTGTTTAATTGTCTTCATAGATACGTGTTGACAATAATTACATATAAAAAAGCACTGATGTTAAGACGATAACAAAAAAGTAACTCAGGATTTGCAGAACAATTGTGATTGTGTCATTAGTGCCATAAAACTTCTTAAGTATGCCAGAATCACTCAGCAAGAGCTCTATTACAAAAGCCTTGTCTAATTGTTTGGATTTCTCCATGTTGTTTTGGCAATTAATTTGCTTTAGCTTGGTTGCATTGTTGAATAAAAGTACATTTTCGCATGCAGTCTTATGTAGGGTGATGGAAAGTGAGCTAAATTTGCATGACCATACTTTGTCTGGTGTAATAAAGTCATGGCTGTAGCATAATAAAGCTGAATAAATAATCAGCTAGGATAGTATTTTCAGATCTATTTTTCCTTAGGTTAGGTTAGCCCCTAACTGACATACTTTTATAGGATTAGGCAAGATCTAACTAGGTTTGGCATCTAATCTGTTTTAGGCAGTGGTTCATTTTTTCCATCATTTCTATCCATGTGGAGGCAAGGTCACCCAATACGCAGGCAGAACAGACTGTACTTCTGCATGACAAAAAAAGCAGTGAGAATACAGGTAGTTTCATAACAGAATGTGCAACTCCATTTTGTTTCAAGAACTGTGGAAGAAAAGAGAGCTTTCTACTGACAAATGGTGAAATAGACTTCCTAGAAGCAACAAGTTATATGCAGCTCTTAGCAGGTGAGAGAGCAATTCAGGAATGCCTTAGTACTTCAAATATTTTTCACTCTCTGAAGCACAGAAATTATAGCCATACCTCCATTTCCCTGTTATAACATTAATTTCTCAGTCTTTAAACATGAAAAAGCTAAAAACAGTTCATATGTGTTCCAGATGACCTAAAAGCCATAATAAAAATGAAAAATCACAAAATAATAAAACGTGTTTCTGAACATACTGCTTAATTCTTCCTTCTTTAAAAGTGGATGTGTAAATATCCATTCCAAAAATAAAGTATGACTCAATAATAATTGTTTTGTATAAGAACTGTTAAATGCATTCCTGTCTTCAGAGACTGAAAACATAGATGGGTATCTTCAGCAACCCTCCAACTGCAAAAAAAAAGACATTGCTGTCCCAGACACGGCAGAATTAAGATTTCCTTTTTAGTCATCCATAACTGAATCCTCCCAAAAGGAAATCAGAATGTGTGTCTCTAGAAAACAACTAGAAAGCAAGGCCAAAATGATGCTCAATATTTGTGAAATAGAACAATTAAACTGAGAGCAGATATTCAGAGAGAAGTTAATGCCACCAACCTAAGCACTAGTGCACTTGTTTGAAAATCAAGCAGGAAGATTGGATTGTATAAGGTATATCAAAACCAATCAGGAAAACGTTAGATTCTTCTTGTAGATCAATTTCTGTATATTCTTATGGAAGAGTGCTCAAATGGATTTAGAAGAAACTCTTCACCAATTATCTGCTTCTAGCACTAAATATAAAAAGACAAGGTAGACGGAGGAAAAAGCAAAAATTTTATCAGTGCTTTACAGATTCTTGAAAGGACTTTTCAATTACATGTGTGGGACCAGTGGATACAAGCGTACAGAAGTACTGTCTTGGTGAAATTGTCAGAATATTTAGGAATGCTTCCTGGCAAGAGTATTGAATTCATTATAGTAATTTCAATTTATAAAAGCAAGAAACAAACAAAAAAACAACATTCACATACACCAGACCAGCGACTCCTCCCTCCCTCCCTCCCTCCCCCCCCCCCCCCCCAAAAAAAAACTAAACAAATACAACAGAACAAAATAAACACATGAAAACATTCCAAAACAAACAAGCAAAACCCCTAAATAGGAAAACATCTAAGTGTTCAGGACGTGGATTGGAATAAAAACGACCTTTTACCCGAAAAAGATACTGCTTTAGGTATGCAGCAGGACAGAAGAGAAAAAAAATGTCAGTGGCATCTCTTCCTCCTGTGAAAACAATCCACATAAATTATATGGAATCAAATTGGTGATATATTCTGTCAAGTACGTTTTTATGAAAAGAGGCCTGAGATTTAATATGCTGGAATTTCTTCCTGCAATGACCACTGGAGAGGATGGCTACCTGCAGCTTACTGCTGAGTTACTTACAGAAAATAAAGCACAAAGAATGCAATTCTCCCTCTCACATGCTATACCTGGCTTGTGGATAAAGATAACAGCTCTAGTCCCTGTTGCTTTCTGTTCTTTTTTCCTTCAGATGACTTAATTCATCAAAAGCAGGGAAAGCAATAAAATATATGGGAGATGCAAGTGCTGCAGCATGAACATAAAATGGGCCTTTTATATATTCAAATTCATATCCAGTTGTAGGAAATATTCATGACTAATATTAAACTAAGCCCAGAATTAGGCAAAATGCAACAGACATATATTGAAGTGAGCATTTTATTATGTGCTATGTCAGTCAGATTAAAGAAAAGAGTGCATGACACCAACAGGATATTGCATGTATATCAAGCAATCTATTTATATATGACAGGGAGGGTTTGATTTCTGGAAGGAGTGACAACCCAATGAAATAACTGCTCGCCTTCAAAATTACTATAGTCTAAATGTATACCCTTTAGAATACAATCTTAAATTACAATTAACAAAATGTAGATAAATATGTTTGAGAATCAATACTGACATACAGAATCGAGAAAGGAGAAATAATCTGTAAAGATACCAAGAGGTTGCTGAGTATCATCAGAACCCTGGATCTGGAAAGCAGAATGAAGGAAGCAAAGGATATTTCTCTGAGAATTCCAGGGAAGGTAATTTAATAAAAGAGCTGATTTGTTTGTTGCCAAAAAGGCCTTGAAGGTGGGGCTGGGAATTTATATTGCTTTCCCCCCCCCACCCCCCACGACCAACATGTAAACTAGAGAAGTGAATCTGCTGTGATTAGCAATATCTGATCAGCGTATGAGCCTGTTTGCAATAATAAATTACAGCATCTCATGTGTTTCACTACTGTTCTAGCCAAGTTAAATCTTTTGTTTTATTGGATCGGTGTTTCTGGTCATTTGTTTCCTGCTCTGGTTTAATACTGAGAAAATATCTGCAGAGACAGAAACTTCAGTGCAAGAAAAGAGATAATTGCTGCACCATTTTTTAAAAATCCTTTCTGTGAGAAAAAAAAAAAAAACAAAAACTGAAGCACTAAAGCTGAACTCACTATCTTCATTACCTGCAAAGATAAAGTGCACTGAAACAGAAATTCTTTGAGTTCACAATCATTACACTTAGATGCTTATATGAGAGTAGGATAAGGAAAAAGAACAATCAATGGTCAATTGACTTTATTTCCTTTTGTAGAATTATAATTTGCATGACTGTTACATGTTTCCAAGGTTATCTGAGCAGAACACATACAGCCCATCTGACACGTAGTCCATAAAGTAGGCTGAATGAGAAAAGCAGATATGCCATATGAGACACATCAACCTGCACTCTAAGCAGTAATGAGAATCACTGTAGTAGTCAAATCTCTTGCTTTTATTTCCATGAACTTTCAGCAATATCCAATTGGTGCATTTGGGGGAGCTATAGGACAGACGCAATCAGGTATGGCTTTATATATCAATAATTTCAAACTATATTTTCTCATAACCTTTCGTTCTTTGTTCAAAAGGGGACTTCCATTTTAAATTGTAATCTATGACTTTTGAAACGGATGTTAAAGTGTCTTGCCGACAAATTCTTCTGGTTGATTTTCTCTCTCTTCTTTCTTCATCTCTTTGCTGTTTTGAAAAGCCATCATGGAAGCATTATGTGAAGGTGAAAGGTACTAGACTGTAAGGCGACAATTAAGCTCCCATTTTTTAGCAGGATTGCTATGGGGATTATGTATTTAGGAGATGCTAATCGAAGTTGCACACTGATGTAAAAATTCAGCATATATTAGCTACTTATAACCAGAGATTAAACCATTTCCATAACATACTGCTAACATCTTAGTCTGAATACTTTCTACTTTCAAATCTCGCTCTACATTAAGCTTGATTACTTGTGGCTTCATAATGCATTTGCTAATATGATCTTAATCCTTCAGTGGCATTATACTGTATAACAATGAATAACGACCCAGATACACGAGCTGCTGTATCACAAGATCCAGGGAAGATTTAGTGCAAGGAAGCAAAATTATCTGAGGTTGTCATGCTTAAATAATAATTATTATCGTGGGCTAAGAAAATCCTGGTCTCTGATTGGATGAAAGCTGCTAAAGCTCAGGATGATCTTTACCTTCTTATCTCCGGCTCAAACTTCTGTTAAAAGCAGGTGCTTCCTGCTCCAGACCTCACTCTGAGTAACAGCATGGATGCAGATCTATATTCTTGCACCCTAAATTGAAATGAAAGCAGATTCTTCTCAGAAGCATTTAAAAAATGAAAATAGAGTAGCAACAAAGTACATGATTAAGCAACCTTTTTGTTATACGAACTATGTTTTGAAGATACCAATTTTTTAATTGAAAAAAAAAAAAAAAAAAAAAAAAGCATTTCTGATTGCAACTGAGTGGTTATAAGTGAAGACACAATCTTACTATTGTGCACCAGCTGCTCAGATAGGGAGATGAAGGCCACATAAATGGAATAAAATTAAACCCATATTCATGAATCAGAGAAAACTTTTTCAGGTGGTTAATATCCTTCCTTACTGCTTGTCCTCAGCTATTGTGTAGTTGCACATTAGCTCTGCTTCATTGCAAAAGTGGCTGTATTTCATTTTGTTTAACTAATTCTCCTCTCCCTCTGACCTGAAAAATGGTTTAGACTGAATGGTTTGATACGGATGTAAATGTTCACTGTAACATTTTCATTCTTATCAGAGCTTTGTAAGGTGCTGAATGCAGTCAGGGAAATTTTCCTTTGGAGCCTCCAAGTTTCTTTCATGACTCACAGTTGGAACAAGAAGATTGAAATTACTGTGGGTACCTCACCCATGCCTAAGAAACGTGAAAGTTAGAGCTGCACAGCCTTTTAGAGGACACCATAGATGTCTTCAGGATCTAATCAATTTCCCCTTTCAAGACAAGTAGTGATCAGAGCTGCATCTGGTACTTTATAAAGAAAGTAGAATCTCAGAGGTCTCATTCTGTAAAAGCTGAACACCCAGATTATTTCCCCAACTAGTCTGGAAAAACATGTGTATAGGCTGTGTCCAAGATAGCCATTAACAATGTCTTTGAAGCAGCAGCATAGATGAAACTTCAGGCAGGCAGCAGAAATGCTATGTTTTCCTAAACCACTTTACCTTCCCATCAGTAGCAAAATGAATGAAACATTAATGGCTTTTTTTCTCTCTGCTCCCTGCCTCAGTTTACCCACTCATGTAAATTGTGAAAAAAAGAAGTGGACTGTTATTTTCTTCAGTGGGATGATAGCATTTGTATCTCTGAATGCCAAAACGATTGTGCACAGGGAGAGGAATTAGTCTGATCTACTTTGTTTCTACCAGTGGAGGGTGAATAGTCATAACTGACTCAAGCTTCTTCCTGCTTGCAAAGGACTTTCTTTTATTTTCTGCCTCCTTTTTTCTCTCCTTCTCCCACATGATTTTTCCATTATTACTATATTCTTTGGTTTTCCAACAAATGGTCTGTGGAAAATAAGCTTATACAAAGAGAGAGCTCTGTGGGTTTGACACTACTTACAAGTCAGTGATAGCATTTTAATACCTTGTTTTTACTGGCTATGGAGTTTGGCAGTTTTAGCTGGTAAAGAGGGAGGGGAGAGGCTTGCAGACAGATTGCCACTCTTCTGAATTTCTATCATCTGCATGTAATGCATTTATTTCCAGTTTCTTGGGAAGGAGCATGTTGCTAGTAGAAAAGAAAGTACTCTTGAGAGATCCCATTTGAATTCCTCATACAAGGAATTAATGTCTCAACACTGATTCCACTGAAGCCTGGGCAGCAAATGTATAAATGAATGAATGAATAAACAAATACAGGTACCAGCAATTATAATATGGATATCTTAAGTACAAATTGTCAATCACCATCCCACAGGAGAAGCAGATCTGGTCTCGTGTTGACAGCTGTGGGACTTTGCTAGATGTGGCTGCTGAGCCACCAGCTGTTTGCATCTGGTGCACACTTCTTTGAGTGCAGCAAGGTTGTGGCATAATGTTGCTACTGGACCTTGTGAATTTGAACTCTTCCCCCATGCATCCTGCTGTCTTAACCTTGCCTTTGTCTCCAGTCCTCCTTCCCACCCTATAAACCCCGTCCTCATAGACACCTTCAGGTTTTATGTCCAAAACATGGAGTCTTGCAGATTGGGTGAAGAAATGCTGAGAAGCCTGTTAGGGGGAAAAAAAAAGAGTCTCACAGTTTTGCTAATATTGCATTTTTAGAGTCTTTTGTGGGTGGAACTATAAGCAACTTTAGTTCTGTCTCTGTGGGCCAATTTTTAAAGATTTGATCACGTTCAAGAGCAGAAGAACATTTTCTCTATATGTCCAAACTTCTCAAACAATACATTCTTTTATATGTTAGGGGAACATTTATAGTATTTACTTCATGTTTTCATTATTGAGAACTTACGGTGCTGTGTAGGCTAGTGAAAAAGAGTACTTTAGTATCATTTATATGAAAAGTATGCAGTGAACTGTTCTTATTCAGTGTTTTACTGGTTAACTAGAATACGGTAATAGTAAACATTTACTGGAATATATAGGCCACCTACATTAGAAGGTAAATTATATTCATAATAAATTGCCTTATTCCCTGCATGTAGATGTGAAGAAACCTAAACTGAACAGTGAAATTTGCTTTATAGTTAACTATTTTATCCGCTGAGTTGTGAGGAAAGCTGAAACAAATTAGATTGTATTCAGGCACTGATTAATACATGGAAACCACAAATATCTTGTTGTGGACAAATGTATTTGTTTACACAGAACAGAAAGTGACTGGGATCCCACAACTCTGTAAAAATGAACCTGCCTGTGAATTAAGAACTTTATTTTATAGTGAAAAGAAAGACAACAAAATAGTAGAGTACAAAAGTAATTTGGGAAGAATAGATGCTAAGGTTTGGATCCAAATTTACATGGAAAATGCTTTTTGATTTAAAAGAGGATGTGGTCAAATTGTTAATATATAATACTATGATGTATGGTTTCTGCATCTTTAATAGTGATTCCTGATTAAACAAACAAACAAACAAACAAAAAAGCCAACAGCACTTTATCATAGCGACAACACTCCCCAGGACTCATATAAAACTTGAAATTTTGCTTCCCCCTTTTGCCAAAAAAGAAATCTCTTTTTACGCAGCTCAAAAGACCTACATACTTTTAATGTTCAACAATATGCAAGATTTATGCAACAGATGCAGCTTATTGAAGGGATATAGATAAGAGGCAGATAGAGGGTTCACAGGAAAGGAGCTAAAGTAAGTAATACCAAATCTTTCTTCTTCAAAATTAATTAAGATCCTGAAGTCACTATTGGTCCAATCAAATGAACTTTTTACAGTATCTTCTCTTTTAACTTCACATCTCATTCATCTGCCAGTGGTACATCAAACTTGGTATCTCGGTAGGTTATAATATCCCAGTTTTATCCCACATTAGACACCAGCCTTGAGATACACCCAGCTCTACCATATTGCTCTCCTAGTCCCAAATCAATTGACTGCTTTTACATTAAACCTTTTAAGACAGACTGTTATCCCAATTCTTTCTCAGAGTATTTGATCACAGCGTCCAATCATCAGAAGCATCGGAAGGGCATATTAAAGTCAAATTCAAACTAACCTTGATGTTTCTTATTAAATAAATGACGTATGTTAAATTAGAAGAGCATTAAGAATGTCTTTAACTGTAATCTTTTTTTTTTGCTTGAAGAGGAAATTAACCTGAACAAAATACTCAAATTTGCCTTGTAAATATGGCAGTATGAAAGCACCTTTAAGCTATGTATAAAGAGTGAGTATAAATTTATCTTTTCAAATTTATCTCAACAATATGCCAGCAATGTGAATTTATAACCTCATTTATAGGGGACATTTCTACAACTACATGGTAAGAGCAGATAGTTTTATTTTCACATATATATTCAATTCATTAAATGCTACTTAAAAATTGTTATAATGATTAATCATTTGAAATATTATCTCAAGCAGTCTCTTCAGTTGGTATAAAGGCTTTAATTGTATTGTACTAATCCAGTTTTGAGTGTGTAAACTCAGATTTTTTCAGCAGCCTATACCCTCCTTCCAAAATCAGACCTGTTATGAACATCAGATCCTGAATCCTTATCTGTCTTAGAAGTTTATTTTTCCTTATTTTAGAGTACTATCTTATACAAAATACTTGTCTATCTTTCATTTACTCATTTATTTAGTCTTGCTCAAACATGAGCACCTCAACTGAGTTTAGAAGAGCTTTTAAAAATAATTTGTCTTTGAAATTTTTGACTCAGTTAAAATGACACAGTATTCTTCCACATGAACAGAGGATTTCTTTTTTTCTTTCTCTGTAAAATACTGCTCAGCAATTTAAAACCTGAAATTATGAAACAATAAACTTCCTGATTTCTTGCCTATCCATAATGATTCTTGTTAGTAATCTATCTTTATTTTGGCTTTTTCTGTGTTAGGATTAACTTCAGGCTCAACCACTGGCTTTATCTGGTGAATGTATTATGGACTGAGCTAATCCTGTGAATCTCTGGTTTTGGAATCATGACTACACATAACGGAGCCTTTAGCATTAGCCACACAGAAAGGTGCTCTTCAATTTGCTGTTTAATATTACTGTTTTATTTAGGTAAGGGTGCTGCACCTTTTTAAGGAGAACTTTCCAACCTGCAGAAAGAAGTTTTCAGTTTATCTGTTCTCAGACTTCCATCCAGTTGCTCTTACAGTAAATCTAACAATTTGTGTTTGAATGTTATAGAATCATAGAATTGTAGAATGGCTCAGATTGGAGAGAACCTTAAAGATCATTTCCTTCTAATCCCTCTGCCATGGGCAGGGTTATCAATCACTGGATTAGACTGCCCAGCACCCCATGCAATCTGACCTTAAATGCCTCCAGAGATGGGGCATCCACAACCTCTCTGGACAGTCTGTTCCAGTGCCTCAAAACTCCCTGAGTAAAAAGTGTATTCTTAACATCTAACCTAAATCTCCCCTTTTTTCAATTAAAGCCATTCCCCCTTGTCCAATGGGAAGTAAAGCTTTTCTAAAGAAAATAAAGATTGTTGGTCTTATTTGATAAAGATGAGCAGATGGAGATCCTACTGCTTTCCTCAATAGTTTGTTTCATTAATTAATTATACTCAGCGATTATCATTCTAATTTGGATGCCTGTAGCTTCAGTGTCCAATTAATGATTCCTGTTTCATAAGAATCTTTATCTCCCACACTAAAATCAGCTCTATCTGGCCTTTTCTCTCCAAGACTCTACATATTTAGCTAATCTTGTCACATACTGGTATTCTTTCTGATGAGGTTTCTTTGTACATTTCCTTCCTCAAGCCAGAAACTCATCACCCCCAGTTGCCAAGAAAATACATTCTACATTCTTTTTCACAATTAATTTAAATAACAAAGCATTTTAATCAGGTATCAAAAATTCCAGGTATATGTATTTAACATTTTTTAAAAAATTCTAAAATATAAGAAAACTTCAAAATTTGACAAGAAACAGAACAAACTGAATATTGGTATGAAATTTCAAGGTACACAGAACTATCTGAGGTAGAAGAAAAGTCAGAAAGGAGAATGAAGAGGCTACAAAAATGTGAGGCATTACTACCTTGTTTTTACTTTTCTACATGGACATACATGCATTCCATTGTATCAAAATACAATGAATACTTATTCCTCCTTCCATTTTGTTTTGAAAATAAGAGTAATGTATGTGAGGTGATATTAAGCACTGGAAACATTGCTCTGTTAAGTGTGATCATTTTGTCATGAATGTAGCAAATATTAAGAGAAAAAGCTCAGAAAGTTAGGCCTGAGATTTGTCTTTAGAGTACAGTAAAAATGAAGGTTTTTTATATTGAAGAGATTAGAATTCAGTAAACTTAAAATTCTCTGGGGGATTGGCTCACAAAAAAAAGTGAATTTGTTTTTGAGTTGTCCCGAAGAGTTGGGAAGTAGATACCAACAAATGACAAAGAACACATGAAATTAAGAATCTTACAGCACTAAGCACAAAAAGAATTATTGGGCCAATAAATAAATAAATAAATAAATAAATAGAAAAGAAGATAAATATCAGTCAGTGACAGGAGCCTTCTGGGCATCTTCCGGGAAGAGTGTGCCAGTGATTCAGAATGCTTGGTCTCTGCAAACATTTTTTCCCTTATATTCTGAAGAACTGGGAGAATTAGTTGGGATAATTGAGCACTGAAAGAAGCATGGCACCCATTTTTAGGTCAGACACATGTTGAATGAACTTTTGGGCAAGTCTCTTATTCAACTGCATGTCTCTGCTCCCTGTCAGTTAAATAAAACAGTCTCTGCCTGTCCTTCTGGCTACAAGGACAAGATCTTGAAGGTCCTCACATATGATGCTCTAACACAATGGTTGCCAGGACCAAGATGGTTTTGGTTACTAGCTAGGGGAAATTGAGATTCTGGGTCAATCTGTTGAGATTATGCTATATTCTACCAAGATTATTATATGTAAACAAAATGGTGTGGTGGTAAAGACAGTTTTTGTAAAGTGAATGCTTTCGTCAGAGCTCATGGATGTTCCAGTGTGACATACTAAATTCAAGCCAGTTCTGTAAGACATGCACAGATGGAAGTAAAATGTTAAGTATTTCATCCAGCAGGCTTGAAGGTCTCTGACCAAAGCACTGTATTGCTTTACTTCCAGCTGTGCATATCTAATAGCATATTTCATAATGTTTAAATACCAGCTGTATCACTTTACTCCTTGATATTAGGTGCAAGAAAAATGACTTAATTTGTTGATGAGCAGTCTGTTATAGGCAGGCAGTAATGGCAGCAGTGATTTTACTGACTCAGTATTCCTACCCTCCTGTGCTCTCTTCCACACTCTTTCTGAACTTGGATGCCTATAGCACATAGCACAGCACTGTCTGTGTTCCCTGGTTCAGGATTTCATTTCACTACATCATAAACTACTAACAGAACCTTGTCATTGCAATTTGTCACACTTTTTTTGTGTGCTCTATATCTGACTGAATTCTCATCTCCCGAGCACATAGGCTACTAGTCTGGAACAAATCTCTGAAATATAATGGAAAAGGATGAAAAAAATCTAAAGAACCTAAGAAAAATAAAAAGACGGTCAGTTGCCACCTCTCCTCCACGTAGTCATGTGTAATACTCATTTCTCCTGGTTATGTGTGTTGTACCAGATCAGCCAAGGCTTGCTATCAGTAAGGCATCCTGGTGCTTCATGCCACCTTTCCAAGCATTGGGACTGCTGTTCAATCTCCAGTGGGGCAGCATGGAGGTACTTTCTGAAGAAAACCTTGGTTCTTCCAGAATTTTAAGTCCTTTTTCTCCGTTTATCTTCTGCTTTTTCCTCTTGAGTAAATATGCAAAAATTTGTGGAGGAAATTATTAGGGATCAACTATGCTGCTTTTCAAGCTGAGCAGCACTTGGAAAAGGCACATGCCTCCAGGCTTTGAAGAGAATAGAACCCCAACATCACATAATTTTAGCTGCATTAAATCTTGCACTTATAAGTATTTTTGCACATTACATATTTACTTTTGCTGCTGTCAAACTATCAAGATTACACAATACAAATCTGTTTTCTTTATGCTAAAGCAAAACCACTGAGGAAATAATGTAGTGCTCTGAAGAATATTTTCCTTTACTACTTTACTTGTCTCTGCTTATCTTTGCATTTACTTTTCATTTATTTATTTATTTTCTTTTATTCTCAGCTACTTCAGCCTTGTTGACAGGATTGGGCCTCCTATGAAAACAGCATGCTATTTTGTCAAATTTCACTGAGTCATATTCAAGTAATTAATTTACTTGTTGCACATTTACACAATTTTCTTTATTAATTGAAAGGTCAGATAACTCTCTTATCCACAAGTAATTTTTTTTTTCTATCAGCTGATAAGCATTTCTAAATAGATATTAAGAAGAAAAATCAGTTGCTCTTATACTTTTTTTCTAAGCTATATAAAGACTTGTAGATCACAATTGGAAATATGATGTATGTAAAGTAAATGAGATATCAACTCCTTCTGTATGTAAATGCATCCAGACAATCAGAAGCCATGCATCTCATCTAGGAGAACCTTACCATCCAAAATCCTATGAGTGGTTTGCTATGTCCTATTTTCATAGTAAAGAGACTTCTTACAGTGAAATGTTAAATGCTAGCCCTGCATTGCATATTGTACATGAATTGTTGATTGTACTTGTCTAGTCAATGTTATGTTCATGCTGAGTCATATGCTGTCATTCCCAATCTGGGTGAGAGTCAATAAAACTCTAACAAGTGTGTTTGTACTTCTGTGGTGCTTCAGTCAAGCAAGCTGTTTGCAGAGGACTTGGGCACAATGAGACTAGGCAGCTGCAGGAACTGTCATGACATAGTTCCACCTGTCTTGAGCATAAAATGCAGACTCATCACCTACACCTAATGAGGCTCTGCTTGAGCAATACAGGTACAATGAATCCTCCCTCATGCCAAAATTACTTCTCATGCAAATAGTGCTCAATCATCAGTTTGGGACTCTGAAGTTATATTTTATATTTTCAGTATGATGGACCTGAGCTACACAACTCACATCTACATTGCTAGCATGAAGTATTCAAATATGTTTTCATAAAGAAATGCAGACCAACTGAGTGAAAATTTACAAACATAGTTCTGGATATAGATTTTCAAGGTAAAAAATAAAAAAGCTACTTTATTTCTATATGATTTGTAATAAAAATAATTTTTCAACCACTTTTAGACGTAATGTAACATACTGGCTTCTAACTCACTGAATGATACATAAAAAGTGAGTTTAAACTACTAAATTTACCAATTTCTACTTCTTCGAGTTGATATTTCTGTTTAAAATGAAATTTTCACTGGATATCACAAGTTTTGTACTTATATTATCTACTGAAAGGAAAAATCCTGAAGTTGAACTTGCTTTATTGCGAAAATTCTTGCATGGAGCACTGGGAGGTAACATAATTAGCTTTTGCAGTCTCTTCAAACTGTATATCATTTTAGTGATTAATTTGTAGTTTATATCTTGCTGATGTTTTGATATGTACAAGAGTAATGTATGAGGCACAAAAATTAATCTGCAAAACACATCTTCATATTCTTGTTCTTATATCTCCCTGATGTTCAGCAGGAGGGATTTCTGATTTTTGAGAAATGTGGAAACTAGAGAAAACTCTACAACCCCAGGTAGTAACAATACCAAACCACCACTCTTTGTGTTTTATTAATGTTAATTAAGTAAAAGTTAACATCTAAGTTGAATCTGAAAGGTTTTTGGAGAAACCCTAAAAAGATCAAGTAACTGTTATGTGATTAAAAAATTAAATTTGATTAAAAATTATGATTTTTAAAAGTAATTTTTTTCACCAAACTGTACAAACTACCTTTAAAACAGAAATGCCACCTATCAGTATGAGATCTGCTTCCTAGTTTTGTTACTGTTTAAAATTGCCTTAGATAGACTTAGTATTCAAGGAATTTCCTGTGACATGAATATGACTGTAAAAATAATTTTCAACATTAAATTTGGTGAACTGGTGAACTTTGTTAATATTTTTTTTGCAATGTTTGATTCATTTTAATAAATTGTACAGTACCAGGAGTGGAATGAAGTCCAAAGTCTGAAGACTGAAAGTCTGAACAGGTCAAACAAAAAAATTTGGCTTGCAATCTTGAGACTGTTAAAACAGTAACTAGAAAATTAGGCAGGAAAAACAGTTAGAAAAATGTTGAGAGTATCTTTGATCAGCTGATTGAAGAGAAGTAATATGACAAACAGGAAATTACAAAGAATAACTATTTTGACTGTAGTGGAAATAGCAACTTAGGTAGCTATAGTTCAACTAGATACAGAATATTTTACTGGAATTTAAAGGAAAGGTATCCAGATGTCTAAACATTCTGCTCAATGTGGCTTTTATTTCAAGTTTGGCAAGCCTTCAGAAAACTGGTAGACAAGTTTAGCTGGAAGAATTTTTCCAGTGTATTTACGTAATTTCATACATATTTTATGCTTCTGCGTTACATCTTTTAGCAGTGGTCGTATTTAATTTTGGGATTGTCTTAAAATGTTACATACACTTGTATGAATTATTTCATTATCCTATGTAAAAAATTTTTGCATATTAAACAAACTTCTAAACCTGTGAACAATTACAGTGAACATAAGCGAAGATTAATCATGGATAAAAACGTTACAAAGAATTCAGTGAAGTATCTTCACATAATTGCAACATACTATTCTCAAATAAGGAAAAAATAAACTGTTTTTTCTCCTTTATGGACAAATGCAGTTTTGGCACTTTATTAATAAAATCCCATGTAAACTTTCTTTGTAGATCCAATCAAAAATGAACGCAAAGCATTCTACTGGAGTCTGAAACACAGAAATCATAAACTATAGCAAAGATACAGCCTAGGCAGTAAAGTACATTTAGATGTGAAATGTAACAGGTGGGTTCAGCTGTATGCTCTTGAAGGCTACATCTCTTAGCAGCTGCTCTCTGATGAACAAAAAGCAGAGTACAGTACATTACAGCAAATCTTGCAGGATGCTGTGTGTCCTCCAATCACGCCAGTATCAGGCCGTATAGCCATCAGCATCTCCTTTACCACCCTAGGGGGCCAGAGAGAACCTGCTGGAGTTGCCTTCATTTCAGGCTATGAATAATTATCTTTGGAGATTCATCGAGCTTTTTTATGTATCAGGACTGAGGTGCCATTTTATTTCTGTTAAATTTCTGTGGTCAGTGCTGAACTAAATTGTTTTAAAAAATTGAAATGTTTAGACTCAAAGTTCCTATTTCGTCTATGAAAGACTTCTGGCTTTTCGGGAAGTGTTTGTCCATACTTTGCATACTGTGTTTTTAATTAAATGAAGGTGTAGAAGGAATTGTTTATATACTGTGTGTACATGCAATTAAGGGGAAAAAAAGACACTAACAATCAGCAGGGAGATAGCAAAAGTATAGTTATTGTGGATCCTAATCATAATTATGAATAAATCAGATGAGTAAAGCAGCATATATAAATGAAAAGAAGCTTGCTTTTCTTTGTTTCTGAGGAAAGCAAGAAACAAGTGTGTATACAGAAATCATGATAATTTTTTAATAACATTTCATTATGAAAGTATAATGCATGTGTACAACTACCCATTTGATTATTTCTGTATATTTTATTTAAAAATCCCATTTAAAGGTGATTGTTAGTTGTTTTTTTGTTTGTTTGTTTGTTTGTTTTTAATTAACCATTTTTCATTAAGATATCTATTTTTTACTCTGCTTATATATGGAATCTGGTAGGATGGAGTGCTGCAGACCAGACTTTCATTTCATTTTATGCTCCTTGGTGTTGGGTGATCAGCATTCTGTAAATCAGGCTCAAATTGCCTCCAGGTATTCCAAAACCTGTGAGGTATCAAAATTCAGTGACTATGTTTCAGGGCACATTTCTGTGATTAGATACAGACAACAACTCCATTGACTCACTATTGTGGCCAAACAATACAAACTAGCTTTGTTCTGGAAGGCATGTTGAATTAGCATGACACTGACAGAAGGGCATGTTAGTTCGGGTTGAATGCAAGCACAGTTACACGTTTTCCAGACCATAGCTGACTCAGATCCAGAAAGATTCAGGGGTTGACAGAAAGGGCATGTGCAGAGTTGATCTTAAAGGAGTGATATGGAGCAGTGTGGTGCCCAGATTCTTTTCTGAGTATCTCTCAGTGCTTTATCAATTAATAGACAATTTTTCATCTCCAAATATAGATGTGGAAAATTATAATAGAACCTGATTTCCTAATATACACATGAGAAGAGGAAAATGCTCAGTGCAGTAAAAACAAAAAAATCAGGAATGTTAAGGATATATTTATTTGTCAGAAACCATATTTGCTTCTAATTTAGATGACAGAGTAATTTTGTGATACCATTCATACATTACTGTCTCTCTTCTTCATTATTACTTAGTGATACAGAAAGTACTCTAATGTACAAAAGGGTTACATTTAATATGTTGAAAATAATCACTGAAATATTGAGATAGAGGCGACCTCTAGAAGACATGCATTAACATTTCTCTACTTTAGGGGAAGACCCATGATAACTGGATTCAGACCTTTGCATATTAGGTCCTAAAATCCTTTGGACAAGGATTTAATTACATCAATTATCTATTCTCATCTGTGAAAGAAATTCTTAATAACAATCCTAGATTATTATTATTTTATTATTATTTTTTTTTTTTTTTTTTTTTTTTTTGAGAAAATGAAGATGGTCCTTGTTCTTTCACAGTGGATATAGAGAACGTTTTCTCCTTTTAGAAGAAATAACCAGAATGTGAGTTCTCAGGCTAAAGTGCTACAGAAAGGATTTAAACTAATGGCAGAATAAAGTCAGATACCTGAGTTATGAATGGTTATTTCAAGCCAAGGACCAGGTGAAACCACAGTCAACAAGTCTGTAGTCAGAAAATAAATAATTCAGTAAGGCCTGGGTGAACAGGAAGAAAAGAGTGCAGTAGCAAAGAACAAAAGAATAAACTCATCACAAGTTTCAAACATTGGAGTGATTCTGTGCAACGCAGACATAATGAATTCTGCAAAAAAAAAACAACTTTGCTAGAATTCATTGCATAAACTGGAGTAGAAGTCCAAAAGGAAATTGTAGTCACTGCCTCTTGCTGCTGTTTGGAAAGAAAACTGTATCTTCAAGCATTTGGTTCTTTTTGATCTTATCTGATGTTACCAACTGAATACTCTTTGTATAGATCATAGGACAGGACAGCACCTCATGGCTATCCTCATTTTCCAGGATCTCCTTCAGATACCAGAGAAATCAGCTTATTAGGATAATTCTTTGCATTTAAAGCAGTCATGCCATCAGCAAGGCAAAGAGAAAGTTGCTAGCCCTTAAACAAATGCATCCTCCAGAGGAGGAAGTCTTTTCAGTGAGATTATGACTTGGAATAGTGACTGGTGATTACAAACCACTCTAAAAATGGTAAGTCAAATGTTAGAAATTATTAGATGCCTGGCTTGATTTAAATAATTAATCTTTCACCAATTTTAAAGCTAAATTTTTATATTTATCCTTTATTTAGAAATGAGAATACAGTGTATTATCATGGAAACAAAGCTTGGAATTTTATCTGAGAAGTGGTAGGGGCCAGTTATTTTGATCAAAAGAGAATCTTATCCATTTTCCCCAAAACATAAAATAATTAAGGCATGGATATCCTTATTTCCCATTACCTTCAAATGAGCTGAGGATACTGCACACTTCACAAGTGCTTCTTGACTAATGTAATATTTTGTCTGTAGTTTATGCAACTTAACGAGCTAAGTGGGATAAGCAAAATTTTACAGACACAGACTTGATGTATGCAGTACATGTACATTCTTTCATGTTACACCATTCTCAGAAATATCCTACTAGTCAATGAATTCAACATATTTTCCAAGACAATAATCTTCTACCATCTGATTTATAAAACTTTGTTCCTATGTTAGGTGATGTATACTAGAATCCTGTGCCTTTCTGCAGGCGGAGGAACCTACCTCTTCATACAAGTTCAAATCCTGCTGTGGGCCTTAGCATACACAGATCTCCTGAGACCACTGAGAATGAGGGATTTAGCAGTAAGAGCTCTGGGTTCTAGTTCCCTTGCTAACTTTTGCTACTGCTAAGCAATTCATCTGTGTATTATTTTTGCCACTTGTAAACAAAGAGGAGTATTCTTACTGACATTTGCCATTGTGAATGCTTTTGAGGGTCTGGCATGAAAAGTATTATAAAAATATTATCATATTTCATTCTTACTAAGTGTTACAATCTTTTAAAAATGACAGTAGCGTGAGACAGCTCTTGGCTATGCTAATGTTTTTTTTCTTTGACGTAAGGATCTGATCATAATTATTAAACACGTGGGCTGTAAATAAATATAGATAATTTGGGCTTTAATTTTACATGTAACTTCCCAAAAAGATTTCATTTCAAATATCCTGAAATTCAAAGAAGAAATTCATTTGGATCACTGTAAGTCTTCATCTCTCCTATGCCAAGATCAGAGTATCATTGTTAATGGTTTTTTGTTATCGTTTTGGTTTGGTTTTGAACTGAAAGGAGCTGAAACAAAGATTCAATTTGAGAGTAGAAATCTCATCTGCCATAACAGTTTATTCAGAGTAAGTATCTCCGTTGCAAATTACATGTATTTTATTGTTACAGAGGGCTATGGAAGATTCATAAACTGTTAATGGAGAGAAATAAGCTATTCTGTATTCTAAGTTATGTTCTTATAAGTGATTTTTCTACTTCCATATATTCAGAGCAATAATGGATCGATGAATGAGAAGGTTGCTGCAAGTTAAGTACCTTCACTATAAGAACTGTATGGAATTGTTGCAGGCAAAACATCTGTGAATCAACAGGCTGGAAAGAAATCAGATGATCTTCTGTGACATATACTGTAGGATCCAAGCATGTAGGAAAATTGCTATCATACTTCAGCCTCATATATTGTTAATTTAAAATGCCCAATCAACTCTCTCTTATCTTCTCCAAAGCTAAAAAAGGAAATAATACTATTTTACTGGATCATGAAAGAGCCTTGGAATTGGAAGCTCAGACACATTTAGAAAACAGTAAGCATTATTTCTTCTAAGAGTTGCTTATGTAACATAGAGATGTCAATAAACATTGAAGCTTCTCTGCACTTTGCATGATCAATCCTTGAAATTATTTCCACAATCCAAATTGACAGCATTTTAGAACAATCGTTTCTCATTATGGGTACTTTAATTCCCCTGCTTTTAAACCAGATCATTTTTGTTTATATACGGAGTGTCAACAGATACTATACATATTGAACTCATAAAAGTCTTGTGTAACACACAGTTAAGTAAAGAGAAGAAAAGTACTGAGACATATATCTAGTTAGAACAATTTAATTGTACTTTTAAGAGTCCCACTGCAGAGAAAAGCTTTTTATTTACTCATTCCAGGTAGAGGCAGTTAATATGAATGCATTAAAAAAGAGAAGTGATAACACTACTAACTTCTGGTAATCCCTTTTTTTCTTTTTTCTTTTTGTCTATGATCAGAAGCTATTTTGTCACAAAAACTCCAATACTTCAACAATTTAAATTTAAACAATTTATATTTAAATTTATATATTTTTTTCTTCTAAGCTCTCAGCACATTCAGCATATTCAGCAGCCACCATAAATATCTGGAGTTTATTCTAGAAAATCGATTTTTTAAAAAAATTATTTTAATCTTCAAGATCAGGAAAGAATACAGGGTTTGTTTTGCAAATAAATTCTTAAAAAAAAAAACCTCTTTGATTTTAATATTTTTGGAGTACTATTGATGTAAGATCAAACCTTCTTTAAATGGTTAGGGTTAAAATATTGAAGTAATACAATACAGCAGTTTCAGGACAAGAACTGCATAAATCAGCTAAAGGCCCTTTAAAGCACATAACTGGCTGGCAAAAGCAGACCCATTTCAAAACTGTCATAACACCAGCTTGTTTTTCAGTTCTATAACTCAGAATGTCTGGGTTTCAATAACTTTTTCTATTTTTTTTCCCTCCAGGGTACAATGCAAATATTGTAATGAAAACCTCTATACATTCTGTGTGTGTCTGAGCACAGCTATTATATGCAGACCAGATAGTCCTTGTCTCCTTTCTATAGGCAATATGCATGTATAGTCATTCTGCATTTATTTCCTCTAGTAGTCAGAATGTACAAAGTAGTCACAAAACATAAAAGACACAGACTATATCTGAGGTTGTTAAAACCTACAGCCCAATCCTGCTTTGAATTTAACAGGAAGGGGCTCCTGTGGAGCCCCATTGGATCTTGCCTGCCCATGCAGCACTCATTGCAGGGTGACAGATTAAATTACTACTGTAAGTGCTGGAATTAAATGCCTACTCACAAACACCTTGAGATGTATAAAATTGTACTTCTTATACATGGACTGTGTTTCATGAATGTGCATAATGATTTGCAAGAACCACAGTTGCATTCTGGTGTCTATGCTGCTCTATTTTTTCTCCTGAAGTAGCAGACCCCGTGCACACAGATGGGACATACTTTTCAAATTAAGCAGAATGTTAAATAAACTCATGCAGATGATATAAATGTATTTTGCTGATTACAGAGGTTTTTTTTTTTTAAATGATGGTTGCTTTTGAATCTATCATGACAACCAGCCGAAACAAGCCCAAACTTTTCCGTGGGGTAATCAGGGTGAATTAGAGTTGGAATAGACATAAAGGCTAACATTATGCTCTCATGGAAATAATTTTTTTAGTGAGAGTTCCTCAATAAATTGGTGAGCTATGCAGTCTCAAACGAACCTGGATAATGTTAATAAATATTCTACAACACTCTTGTCTCTAAAGACACGTAGCAGCTAAAAAGAAGAGGAACTCTGTGGCAGAAGATTAACAATAATTTTGAAATCAAAATTATTACATAAGTAATAAAACATGTTTTCTTACAAAATAGCATATGTTACTTTTTAACTTATTTTAGTCTTGATTAGTTAGCAGATCATGATGGACATCTTATAAGAATAGTCAGACAATGTCACTTTTTAAAAAGAAAAAAAAATTATACTTAGAAAAAACATTCTAGCCCCTGTGCTAACTTGAAGATTCTTTTGTATTTCAGTGAATGAAATTATTAGCAAGAGTTGATAGACAAATAGGGAATGCTAAATCCACATGAAAGAGAGTTAATGTTGTACATTTTACTGTACTTGACTATGTATATTTTAAGTTATGCAGGGGAAGAGGCACTAAACATGAGCTATTTAAAAATAAATTTTATGAAAGATTATATTCTTCAGGGTTCTAGAATACAATTATTTGCAGAAACTACCCAGCATATATATATATATTAATAACATACAAATATCAAGATAATTATGAATTGGTCCCAGGGAGAGGATATTTGTACACTAAATTACTCATTGTAAATGATCATTTCATGCTAGATTTATTATTTAATTAGTCACTTGATCAGCCAAGTTTGTACCTACCTGTAAGAGCAGAAGTGGCAACTGTAGCATGCTGTGGCACTGGTTCTGCCTGTAGGACACTGACAAAGGTCTCCTCCAACAATGCCAGCTCCCTGGTAGTCCCTCTTTGTCTCTGTAAGGATACAGATTCACAAGAAGGGACGTTGACTCATTGTATACTGCTGACTGGAGTTCTGGCAGGTCTTCCTGATACCTGCAAAGGGATAATGGTGAGAATAAATTGGGTCATTCCTAGAAAATAAAATAAAATACCCTCCAGTGTCTGAAGAACTGAGTTCCTTTAATTAGCATGGTAATAAAATGTCAAAACATGCATGTTTCCCCTCTCCTGATGACTATCACACAACTGACTACTTTTTTTTTTTTTTTTTTTTTTTACTTCTGGCATGATAAACAACATCACCATACAAAGAACTATTTGTCTGTGTTCCATACGTCAAATATTCTTCTGCTTCTTTGATGTAGCTTCTACTGCAGTTATTGCAATGGGAATTGTACTGTTATTACAGACAGGAGAGTTGGCTCAAGGTGATTACTTATTATATTTTGAATGAAGAGAAATCTGGTCTGCAAGTTCTAATTATTCTGGTAGAAATTGTCCATGACACTTTGCCCAGGAATACAGTTAAGTTACACCAGAGATTAATTTTTCTCATTATAATTTTGTAATTGTAAAAAGAAGCACAATAAAGTTTATTTAAATTTTACAGCAGTCCTTTTTTAGAATGTCAGCATAATATTTAATTTTAAATTGGGTAGAATCCGTGTATGTATGTGTGGGTGACAAAGTAATGTTTAAACAATCAGACATGACAGATGCTGACAGATACTGTGTAATATTCCTGCATGCAGATTGTATAGTGAGTCACAAGGCTCAAGGTCACACATCTATAACAACGCAGAAGGCTTTCTTCTTCACTTGATGTACAAATTTAAGTTCCATTAGAGCTAATGTAAGATACAGATGCTTACTGGAAGGAGAATAGACCAATCTTCCAAAATGTTGCATAATCAGTAGTGATATGATTCATAGCTATCCTTCCTAACCTTGGTAAATTATTTTGCAGTGATTAAGTATGACACTCATGCAGCAATAAATATGTTACCTTTATATATACATATATATATAAAATCTCTTGGAAATATGATATTAGAACCAGTTAGAAAGAATGACAAAAAGATTATCACTCATACTTTCTATCCAAATGTTAACACAGGTGATACTTTATTTTTTTCAGGTTCTGTGAAAATATTGACAATCCAGAAACCTGTTTTTGCTGAAAAATCTCATTAAACAAAATTGTCCCTGCAATACCTATCAGGAAATTCAGTTCAGGTACAGATATTTGTGCCCTTCGGGTGCATCAAGAGCACATAAGCTGACAGGCCACTCCACGCTGTCCTTCGGCTTCTTTCTCCTTACTCCTTTACTTTCATTTATGCACATGGAGTGATTCTCTTCTGCACATAATACCCAACACAAACCATCTGAACCTCTCTTCTGATCCTACTTTGGGATCTACAAACTACAAAGTGCTGAGAACTGCTGATTGGGAACAAGCAGATGTGGAAGGAGTCACGGAGAGGCTTGGTGAAATTTCCAGAGCCACCAGGTGAAAAAGACTAGGAAAATACATTACCCAATACTGAAACAGGTGTGAGAGAAAGCCTATTTGTTTCTGGGATACTAAAATATTTTTATTTAGTTTAGTTTTCCTTTGATTGTTCACTGAACTTTGTACGGACAGTTGAGTTTTGAAATCACTTGATTCTATAGGAGAAGTAGGATTGGGTGGGCTGAGCAGACTTTTTGGAATTGTGTCTACTTCTTTGTGCAGGGATATTCATCTGCTCAGGATGTCCCTGCAATACACTTTCTTTGCTCACTCTCCAAGCTTGTAACTTATTCTGGTCTAGAGTTATCACAAATCTTGAATGATATTAGGAAGGGGCAGCAGCATGACTCATGCCAGGCTCATTTTATGTTACAGAAAAAATGTACACAACACTTGCAGGTGAGCTATCTGGATCTCCCCATGTTCTTCTCCTTCCCAAAGTGTGCTTTAGCTGCCTATCTCTTTTCATCCTACTTGTCATTTTATATAAACATGTATTTAAAGTCTGTCTCAGAAAGGGAGAAAAAATATGAATTTTTTTAATTCTGTGAAAGCAGATTTTCTCTTTACACGTAAAGAGAGCCCCATCAGTGTAGACTATACGGTCTTTAAAGATCAGCTCTTGCTCTCATCACAGAAAATGCATCAGTAATCAACATTCTGGGGAAGGAAGGGCAGAAAAATTATGGGACAATTTAATAGTGATTTACTGAAAATCGGTAATTGGCAGCAGAGCTTTATGGAGGAGTCTTTGTATCAGCTCTACACGTTATGCCTACTGTGGAAAGAGGAAAGTAAATGGAACCTGATACCTAGCTGAAGTGGAAACCTCCTTTTACTTACTGCCTTTGGGACACTGACATTTTCCACAGTGTGATCCTCTGTTTTCCTAAAAGGTATTCCAAAATTTTGAAGGATACACTGTATTTAGAATAAATAATAAATAGAGTAAATACAGTAAATAGAGTATATAGGCCACTGCACTATATCTTCGATTTGTGTTCATATTTAACGTCTATGAATAACACATCCTGTCTGTTGTGCAACAAATGCTCAGAAGAACGTCTCTTACATAGCTCAGCCAATCACCTCCATCTTGACCTGCCACAGCTCCACTATTTTAGTTCCAGAGCTCTTTTCAGCAGAAACTACTGATCACACAAAATGGTGCAGTAGTTTCATGATGTGCTCAAATGGAGACTAGGGTGAAACCAACGATTGTTTTCTCTCATGACCCAACCTACTGAACTCTAGCATTAAGGAGCAGAATACCTCCTGTTCCCAATAAAATATAATTAGGATAAGTAAGTCTCACCGTTAAGGACACCTAGGCATTAGCACTATTAATTCCTATCCAAAATAGTCTATTCATTGTAAAATACATATTATAACACTACTGAAGACCTGAGCATATCGATAATGATGAGAAGGGCCAGGAGCAATGAGAAAAGGAAGAGATTACAATCAGAAAGTATTAAGAGAAATCTTCCTTAATGAGGCTATTGGTATCAAACTACATTATTCATAGGGACTTCTGACTAGAGACAAATGTCAAATGTAACATACATTCCTGGGTGGCAAGTCCTCATTTGCATTTCACATAAACAGTGGTAGTTCTAGGCTTCACCTGAGCTAGCTTTTACTTTTAAGTAAGTTTTTCCAACTTCACAAAGCACCTTTAAATCAATAATGTAGGAAAGGAAGTACAACTTCTCAACAAAAAATAGTTTAGACTTAGAATTCTTTTACCCCAAATATCATACATTTAGTGTCTACCAGTATTTCTGAAAAGAGGATAAGGATTATGGAAAAGTACAGATTTCTCCATTCTCCAATTTTCTTTCTGTCTTTCCTTACTACTTCCGTCTGTATTGCAATCAAGCTTTCCTTCAGCCTTAGGAGATACAACTCTGCCACTTGAGGGCAGTGGATGGCTTTCTGTGCTGAATTTGAATAAGCATTTTTCTTTCACTACATGTACACTTCTCTTTCTATTCTAGGCACAAGTTCTATGTTTTCCTCTGGTCTGTCCCAGATCCTCTACTTCTTTGTGCTTTTTTCATTTCTACAGTAATTCAGTTTATCCACTCTACACAGTGGCCATTTCCCTCCATTTAAGATACACCTTTCAAATTGTACTTCTCAATCTCAGTATGCCAATAGTAAAAGAACCAATACACAGTTAAGGCAGATCGGACATCAGTGAGGTGCTTAATAAAGCAAGTTATTTAAAGATGCATTTTAGTAACTTTTATAACTTTTCAGAGATAGCTTGGATATTCTCCAGAAGTACACTGACAAAAATCTGTGCAATTTGCAGAAAATTATTCTTGGAATACATCAGTGTTTGTTGTAAACAGAATCATTTCCTTTTGTAACGAATTCTTAAATATGTCATCGGTACTATCACGATTTGTTTTAAGATTTATCTTATGTGAATAAGAGTTACATTAATTAGTGCTTTAGTTTTAAATGAGCAGAGTGTGTGATGGCAGTTATTCAAATTCTGATGAACTATATATCCTAAATATTTGGTAACACTTTGTCGAAATCATTGTTATTGTCCTTAGAATTCATTGTTAGAATATGAATCATACTGCATTGTTTTGGTATTCATGTGGCTGTAAAACACAGTTCTACAGAAACTCTATTATAATTTTCCAAAGCATTAATTAGCACTACTTTACAAACATGACCAGGTAAGTTACCTAAGGAGAGAGCAAAAACCATGAATTCTAAATTTCCCAGTTAAATAAATTTAATTTTGATGCCTAAGAGTGGCTGCGCATATGAAAATATCAAACGTTTGTATTTGTCAATATGTCAAATGGATGAGCCTCTGTTGGTTTCACTTACAGTTTGTACAGTAAGTGCAAAATGGGTTTATGGCCCTTTTTGCCACTGAAGTCTGTGTGCAGGACTCCAGAGCCCTTTATATATTACAACACTGGTTCTCTTTATGAAGCCACTTTTAGGCCCTGTGCTTTTAACTTTGTTTCCTGTTGACCCAGAAGGTTGCAGCTATCAGCATAAGGAGGGCTTCTGATAATTTCTTGATTCTGCTTGCAGCTGGCCATCATAGCACTTGGAGGGAACATGGAAGCTCATTCTTTCTCTGGGTTCCCCTTCCTTGCAGTAAGGAGGTTGGGATGAACCTCTAAAAGCTATTACAGTAGGGATTCAACATTTTCACACATAGGACCCTGTACTCTTATCTTGGTGGTTTTCATAATTACCAGAAGGCTTCAACACCTTCTATTTTTGAAGATCCCAGTAGAAAATTGTTAGTGTTATTAAATTTTCAAAGGTGGGAATTTGGATTAACAGGCATTTCTCAACATTTTTCAACATGGGTCTTAAAAATGCGGCATGCAAAACAGCCAGCTTCTTTTGAAATCTTGGTTTACCTTGGAATTTACTTGGGAATTTAAGAACATTGAAGCATCTTAGAAAGAGCTTTTACACAGTGATTTTAAAGAAGGGAAAATAGACATTTATAAAAAAGGTTCAAATGAAGAATCACCATTAAATGCCATTTTTATGCTTGTTGCAATTTGCATGATATGAAAATGAAGATTTATCCCTTAATTGATGTTTTTAAGTCCATAATTAAGAGAGAAACCACCAAAGGTAGGGATATCTTAAAATGATATTTTTATAACCACACTGTTTTGAGAAAAATGTCAGATGAGCTACTTTGTGCATGGCTGTTTAAAAGTGTATAACTATAATTTAAGTGTTAAATTACATCAGTGTTGGTGTTTTTTCAGATCAGTGTGCTTGTAAAGACATTTTAACATAATTTTTGTTTTAATGCTTTTATGATCGCTCCAACATTTAATAGGTGCAAGTGAGAGATTTTTCATCATTTCATGTTTGAAACAACCTGGCTATATGTGAAAATATTTTCAGCACTGTATTGTGTTGAAGGAAATGTATCTATATATGTTTCTACATACAAATATAAGTTAAATCAGTCAAATAAATGTCTGTGTGGCAGACATTTTTATCCAGGCAGACCTCAAGCCTTCTACAAAAGAATACTCTTTTTCCCATTCCAGATGTTGTGATGTGATTTGTAGAACTGTCAATTCATAACTGATAAGTCGTTAGTACTGAGGTGTGCTCCCAGCTAAATACCTAGGCTGTGCACATTTACGGCACAACAGTGTGCTCTCATCTTTAACAGCTCACCTTGTCCAGTGGCTTGCCCCTGTCTGATCTCCATTGGCCAGCTAGGATACCTGAAGGATGCAGCTCTTAATAAGATGGGACACCTCAAACAGCTTTATCGGACATATTGTGGGTATGAAAATGGGTATTAGGACAGAGGTAGTAGTATTTGGTATCTCAGTATCACTGGGTCTTTTAGCATAATTCATCTCAATATATTTCAATATATTTGAACCTGTATCCTGGGTTGCATCAAAAGAAGTGTGGCCAGCATGTCAAAGGAGGTGATTGTGCCTCTCTACTCTGCTTTCAGAAGACCCCACCTTGAGTACTGCATCTATTTCTGGCGCCCGAATGCAAGAATGATGCCAAGCTGCTGGAGCGGATCAAGGGGAGGGCTCACAAAATGATCCTTACAGTGAGGTCATATAGAAGAGACGTTATAGTGGCCTTCCAGTACCTGAAGGGGGCCTACAGAAAAGCTGGGGAGGAACATTTTGTAGGGGCATGTAGTGACAGAATGAGGAGAAATGGCTTTAAACCAGAAAAAAGTTGATTTGGACTAGATATTAGGAAGACATTCTTCACTGTGAAGGTTCTTCACTGGAACAGGTTGCCCAGTGAAGTTCTGGATGCCCTCTCCCTGGAAGCAATTCAAGGCCAGGCTGGGTGGGCCTGTGAGCAACCTGGTCTAGAGAAAGTTGTTACTGCCTGTAGCAGGGGATTGGAACTAGATGATCTTAAAGGTCCTTTCCAACCCAAAACATTTTATGATCCTGTGATTCTATGGTTTGTGTATGTGCTAGTTAACATGTTTATACATTTATGCATATAAGTGAATATAAAGATTCTTATTTCTAGATGTTTCATATGAATTTTCCATTGT
Organism: Lagopus muta; assembly: GCF_023343835.1. Taxonomy (NCBI): domain Eukaryota; kingdom Metazoa; phylum Chordata; class Aves; order Galliformes; family Phasianidae; genus Lagopus; species Lagopus muta. Next base: position 29,393,169 of record NC_064435.1, read on the forward strand.
TACATTAGAACAATTGGCTTTCTTCCTCAAAAAAAGAGCACAAATGAGCCTGCTGTGACCTTTCCTAGTTTTTTTTTTTTGGACCCTGAAATTTTCTACGTAAGTTTCTGTACATTTCAGAGAAATTGTTTTATTTGGAGAGTGACCATAATTCCCTCTGGATGCATTAAAGATGGAGTGCAAGCTTTCTTAATATTAATCATTCAACAATATTCAGTTTTGCTCTTCCATTTTTTTTTTTTTTTTAATCTTCCTGTTTAGATGTTCTTTTTTAATCATTTTTTCCAGTGGTCTCTTTAGGCATTGACCTCGCTTTGACTCTTCTTTTTCTCATTCAGCCTCACAGATTCTGTCATGAGATGGGCCCTTTATAAATTAATAAAGTAATGAAATGAATAAAGCTTGATGTAACATTTCTTAGTGATTGCTGTAATGTTAAAAACATCAAATGAAGTATTAACTTCATTTGATGTTTTTATAGCTAGATATACTGAAAAAACATCAAATAAGTATACTCTGAATTTCACTTTTTCACTTGGGACAAGAATGTTTTATGTATACTGTCTGTCAGAAGAGTGCAATGGAAACTTTACAACATATATGTGTTAACCATCTATATCATTTTCCATCCTCTTTGGTCTTCTATCACTTTTTACTTTGTTTTATCTTCTGCATGCTTTTTCTTCACTTTGTGACCCAGTCTATTTTTATTCCTTCATTCTTAACAATTAAAAGCATTTCTGATAGCACCAGCACTCTTCTCAGTTCTCAGACATTCTTGGAGCTCTTCTAAGATCACATCTTTCCACAAGGATTAATCCCATGTATTTTAGCACACCTTTTTTTCCCATAATCATATGCTAATAAACAAAATAGTAGAAAAGCATAGGCCCAGGTCTCACCCTGATACCCAATAATACTCCTGGTAGCACTGGGGATTAAGAAAATCCACAGCGACTACAGCAAGTCAAGCCACATTTGAAGGATCACAAGCACCACCAACAAAACTATTCAGATATTTTAAAATAGTTGCAATATATATATATATTTTAAATATTGTTTAATTAACAGAGATCAACGTTGGAGGCTAGAGTTTTGAGGGTTTTTTTTTAAGAATTTTTTTTTTCTACTTTTCCTAGTTCTACTTCCTAGTTTGAGAAATGAGCATACTGTCTACATGTGTTTCGTTAAATGCAAGGGAATGTGGGAGAGAGTTCAAGTGCTGGACCACTGAGCCCAAATTCTTCAATTCTTATATTGTTCCCTGGCAGAACTTTGGTTCATATCAACTTAAAGTTTCTGAGTTAAGACTTAGGCATGTTTAGTGAGGATAGTAATCATCAAAAACCACTTCCAATAAGCATTATGAATAAGACTATTTTTTTTTTCCTTCATCCTGTGTGTTCATTCAACACAATTGAGCAGGTTTGCACTCTTCAAATACACTCTTCCTGCATGCTCCATATAACACTTCCAGTAGCAAAACATTACATTAGAAAAGTTTCATCTGGTCTAAACTATCACTCTGATGGCTTGAGACACAAGTATATCTTACATATTTTAAACAGCTATTTAAAAATAGCTGTAAATATACACACACACAAGCATACTATCTTTACAGTGAGAGGAAAGTTGGTTTGAATGTAGGACATTACAGGAGGCCCAGAGAGACATACCTACAGTCAATTGCTTCCATACAGTCCCATGCAGACTGTGGCACAATTCTTTTGTCCAGAGTCTAATACTCATCCCTTCTATATTTAGGTACACACACATACCTACTGTCTTTGTCACTGCTTTTGGTGCAAAGTAGTAATCTTCAGAAGGATGGCAAGAAGAATGGCTAGGTGTCTTAAAGGCTTCAACATCTACAAATTATTCAGATCTGTCAGTTAAATATTCTTTTCATGCTCATACAAAGGAACACAGTTATGGTAAAAATCACCACCAGCTTATTGTAAGTTAAAAAGTTCTTTTCTGTTCTGGTGGATATATATACATATATATATATATTAAAGAAAAGGAAAAAAATAATCCCACACACCTATTCATAATTTTAATAAAACTTGAAAAGATCCAGAGAAAATGAAAATATTGGAAGCATTTTGGTTCTTGTATCCAGTTTTGCACATCACATAAATAGTACTAGGTAAGTCACTTATGTATAATCTGCAATGGGAGAGGTTTATTTTTCTGCAAAACCTGTTTCTCACTGATCACTCAGGTCCTTTTGTTAGTCCAGCACAGCTGGTAAGAGGCTGTGCTCAGATGTTTCATTACTTGGAACATAGTGGCTGAGAGCCATTAAAATTATTTTTGTGTTAGCTTTCCCTCTCTGCAGTTTCTCCTCTACTGAGTATGTATGAACAAGTATTTGGTCTCTTCTGCCAACATTATTTTCAAAACTTTCCGAAGCCAACCTCTCTTTTAAGAAAAGAAAATCAATCAAAATCTATCCTTGCCTCTTATTAATAGGTCTTTGCAGAGTGATGGGAACCTTTCCTGCATCTCTTCAAATCTTGCAAGAAGACATGATGCAGTTCATAACTGTTGTTTTCAGGCATTTGGCAAACTATGGCATTTACTGCTGCCTTGATTCCACCAAATTCTTATTTGGAATAGTTGCCTCACAATTATCAGGGCTAGAGAATTAATTATTTAAGGGAAAACAGAGACTCTGAAGAACAATTTAAAAGTCTGTCTGTTCCCTGACTGTGTTTCATATGATGTCCCTAGGGTTATGCCCCCTCAAACTGGGAAGCACGAAAGTAATATTTACATTCTCTATTATTTTTAATTAATCATTTCATTAGAGAGTGGAATTTATATGCAACACAGGAATAACAGTACTATGTACATTAGTAGAGGAAAAGTGAAGCCAAATATATATATATGCTTTAATTTGTGTATTTATTTTTAATTGAACTGACCCCAGAAAACTGACCATAAGTGCCTAACAATGAACAAGGAAACCATCCTCATTCTAACTTTAAATGTCTTGACTCTGGCTGAACCTACTTTCTGGAAAGGAATATACAAAGAAGATAAGGAATTAACCAGAGAGGAATGTGATGTTACTTGTTTCTATTTTATCACAGCTTTGAAGCTTTTTGGGAGATGAAGCTTGGGTGGAATATCCAAGGAGATATGAAGAAAGCAAAAACCACCACGAGTCTGGAAAACCAGAGGTACAAGTTTATGCCTGTATTTTTATGAAAACACATTTGGCTGTGAATACAAATGGTTTCAGATTGGCCTTACAGACATTTAGTAGTGATAAATGCATACAACTTACAGCACACATCTGGATTTTCATCTACAGAACAAAAAACGCCATAGACTATTACACAATTTGAAGGCTCAAAAGAACCTGAAAACTGGAGAGTTTAAGGTCATGGGCAGTTCGTTATACCTGCAGTCATTACTCTCTTTCTTTTTTGACTTTCTTGCTTCTAATCCTCTTGCTGATCTTCTTTCCCTTTAATGTGTGCTTTCTAGAAGTACTCATTACTGCTGTTTAATGTGTTAACAAATATTAATAGGTATCTCAGTGGTAAACTACAAGGCAGGATATAGCAAAGACAAGTAAGATTTACGCAGTTCATTTTAAGAAAAATATAATGAAAAAGTGTAATGAAATTAATGAGTAGTGTTTGATTTTTCTACCAGTGTGTAGCTGAGTAATCATGCTGCCCTTGGGATTGGAAAGGTATCTTGATTGTGAAATAATGTCTTCAGCCTTTGACTTTCTATTGCAATAATGTGTCCTTAGAGCACAGTACACAGTGTGTTTCCTCTGAGCATGTAGTACTCATTTTGTGCTAATCAGGAAACAGAAAGTCTTCTTGGTTTGCAAGGGAGTATGATGAGCTGGGGAGTATCTACATCAGGTGCAGTGTAGGAGGAGAGAAGATAAGTTTTCCTTTGGCATATGCTACATGATGAACAGAAAGGGAATATTTAAAGAGGAAGTAGATACATATGTGTGCACAACAGCTACAGCTTTGGTGGAGGGGAACTACAAGCAGTGTCTGTCTATGAAATGTAAAGGAAAACAAAAATTAGCACTAAGTGAGCTGGGGATAAACCGGCATTGTTCAAGTGAGTTTTCAAATTAAAGCGGTTAAGAGTGGAAAACGTGAGAAGAGGGAGAGTCTAGGCATGTCTTCAATGCATGTTCTTTCCCTCAGTTCATATCACCAGTGTAGCTTCAGTAGCACCCACACTGACTGTTCATTTGGCATCTGTGGAAAAATGGTAGGGATATTTACCTCAAATATGGTATACTGACCTGGTTTCCCAGAACTTGGTATAAATGTTTCAAAGTGTGGTGGTTCAACATTAAGAAATTCTTCTATCCTAGAATGCTATATATATGCAGAAGACATGACATTTGTGACTGCTCTCATTCTTGCTTGCTATGGGAAGATGCATTCTCATTCATTAATTCCATACTGATATCCATCCTAACATTTTGCTTTGGTAGGCAACGCACTTAGCCTTTCATGATCAAGGTCTCATACACACAGTCTTGAGAAAGATTGTGTGAATCTCAGAGCACAAAGACATTGCACAGATATGATAGGAACCTCTGTTCTCAGAAAATGAAGAACTAATGTGCTTGCTTTTCCAAAACGAAAATAAGTAGGAGAGAAGGGCTATGCACATTGATGTATGTCCTAGAACTACAATTCTTACAGGTGTAGGATGATCTTTGCTTAATTGTGGATTTATAAAGACCTTGCTTCCTTCCAGCACAAGTAAGAAGATCTGTACAGTGAATAAATTGTTTGTTCAGTGTTGCTGCTAATTTCTCTAACGATTTCCTTGTATCCTTTCTCAATACAGGTAACTTCAAGTTGGGAAGTTGTCCACTTCCATAGTACCTCATTCAGGTGCAGGTCCTTCTTAAAGTCTGTTTTTAAGTCTTTTTTTTTTTTTTCTTTCTTTGTTTTGTTGTTGGTTGTTGTTTTGTTTTGTTTTGTTTTTCCTTCTCATAAAGAGTTTTGCAAGTAATACATTTCCATCTTTTATTTCAATTAAATTTACTTCAGAGGCCAGAACATGTGGTTAATGTACTGTTCTTATTTATCTTCTCTATATCAAGTATTCTTAATAGTCTTTACTTCCTGTATCTCCTCTTTCCTCCTCGTTGTGAAAATGCATGCACTGCCTATTTTACTGGAAGGTCTCTGGTACTTAACAGTAGATTCCTATCAATGGATTTCTCCAGAAACCAAGGATGTCATCCTTTCCAGTCCCTTAGAGAAATGTTGCCTTTGGATCAGTGTGACAAACATAGACTTGCCTTCATTTTTGTAATTCTTTTCTCCCAGTTGTAGGAATAAATCTTTAAAGAAATTCTAAAGTTGCACCCCTCATTACAAATAAATGTACATTAAACATAAACTCTAACATTTAGAACAGCAAGATTGCACTTACATTGTATAATCGCTGCACAAAGGGCCAATAATCACTTTGTTCAAAAGAGATAATGCAGCATAATATAAGTAGTAGTTTAAGCAATTATCTGGTAGAACAGTTAATCATCACCCTCAGTTCACAGCCTTTTGTTTCTCAGGAATACACATGTCAGACTGTAATTAAATGCATTCACACTATTCAGTGCTGTGCAGGCTGCCTGGGTGAACAGAGGAACCAAGCTGGAAAACACAATGCAGACAAGTTTAGACACAGCTTTTATGCTGTGCCTGCCTAGCATGGGGTCCTTGCTGACAAATTTGTTGTGTAAGGGTGAAATCACATGACGGTAAATTATTTATTAAAGAATGTAATTTATGGTAAAAAAGATGGATATAGAAAATTTATTTTCACAATCTTTTATACTTTCAGAGCATTTTGTTACAGCAAAGATTATCTGTCTTACCATGAAATTAAAAGCTGGTTTTGGAAATTGAGTGATTAATTCAAAACTGGTTTTGTAATTATCATTTGTAATTGGAAATGCAAAGGACAAACCCCCTCCCTAAACAACAAAACAACAACAAAACAAACTATAAACAAACAAACAAAGGACCTTAAGGCAACTTTTTTTTTTTCTTTTCCCAGTGCAACAGATTTTTAGCATAGTCTGTGGTTGATTGAGAGGAGGGCAACTAGACTGTGAAACAACTTGTACTGTACACAGTCTGTGAGAGACAAGAAAGAGAAAAGGAAACTTGTTTTGCAGTGTAGTTATTCCACGACTTCCCTGAGACATAATTCCAGCCTCTAATTAAGATAGCTGAGACATCTGTAACACAGCACAGTCCTCACCATTGAATGATTTTAATTATGTTTTGGAGAGATGGTGACAACTGATCCCCACTGTCAGACAGAAGCGTTCTAACCATGCTGTGAGACAGCTGTGTTTAGCTGCATTCTCTGCACTGTCATAGACCTTCATGATTTTCTAGGCTGTTTTTCAATACTGTCTTAGAAAGATGAGTCCTGAACTTGAGCTTTTGCATAGTCCACACTTGGCACTTGAATGTCAAACTGTATTAAATCTGGTAACTGAAAAAGTTTTGTGTATAGTAGAAGACCTCTTGCTAGCTATAAGGATATCACTAGCTTCTCATCCATTTCAAGTGGAGAGAAAAAAAAAACAAAAAAAAACCACTGGTACATCTTTCATTGAGAATTGTGTATAGTACATTGTCATGCATACACTGAATTTACCACCCACAACTGTTCTAATTGAAAACATATTTCCAGTTACATTTTACACAATGTTATAATTTTCTAATCCAGCTGCTAATTCAGATATATTCAATTTAGTGATATCTTCCAATGATCTGAATAAAATAAAATAAAATAAAATAATAAAAGAAAAAAAGGCCTAAAGTCTTCTTAGTTCCTTTCTCTATTCAATAAAAATATACAAATCTCTGATTCATTTCTGTCTATTTAGTAGTAATTTCACAGAATCACAGAATCACAGGTTTGGAAGGGACCTCAAGGATCATGAATCTCCAACTCCCCTGCCATAGGCAGGGCCACCAACCTCCACATTTAATACCAGACCAGGCTGCCCAGGGCCTCATTCAATCTGACCTTCAACATCTCCAGGGACGGGGCATCCACAACATCTCTGAGTAGCCTGTTCCAGTGCCTCACCACTCTCTCTGTAAAGAACTTCCCTCTGACATCCAAACTAAATCTTCCCTCCCTCAACTTAAAATCATTTCCCCTTGTCTTGGTGTTATCTACCCTTTCAAAGAGTTGATTCCCCTCCTGTTTGTAGGCTCCCTTTAGGCACTGAAATGCTGCAATGAGGTCACCCTGCAGCCTTCTTTTCTCCAGGCTGAACAAGCCCAGTTCCCTCAGCCTGTCTTCTTAGGGGAGGTGCTCCAGTCCCCTGATCATCTTCATGGCCCTCCTCTGGACCCAACAGTTCTGTGTCTTTCGTGGACGTGGACACAGTATTCCAGATGGGGCCTCACAAGAGGGGGACAATCATCTCCCTGTCCCTGCTGGCCACCCTCTTCTGATGGAGCCCAGGATACCATTTGCTTTCCGGGCTGCAAGAGCACACTGCTGGCTCATGTTAAGCTTTTAATTCATCAGGACCCCCAGATCCTTCTCTGCAGGGCTGCTCTCAAGGACGGCTTCTTCCAGTCTATATGGATGCCTGGGATTCCTCTGGCCGAGGTGCAAAACTCTGCACTTTGCTGTGTTGAACCTTATTAGGTTCACCTGGGCCCACCTTTCAAGCCTGTTGAGGTCCCTCAATGGCATCCCTTCCTTCAACCGTGTCAACTGCAATACTCAGCTTGGTGTCATCAGCAAACTTGCTGAGGGTGCACTCGATTCCGTCACTGATGTCACTGATAAAGATATTAAAGAGCACTGGTCTCAAGACAGACCCCTGAAGGACGCTGCTCGTTACCGGCCTCCACCTGGACATAGAGCCATTGATGACCACCCTCAGTCTGCGACCTTTTAACTGATTTCTTATCCATCGAGTGGTCCACCCATCAAATCCACATCCCTCCAATTTGGAGATAAAGATGTGGTGGGGACCATGTCAAACGCCTTGTCAAGTCCAACTGAATGACATCGGTCACCTTTCCCTTGTCCACCGATGCCATCACTCCATCATAGAAGGCCACCAGATTGGTTAAGCATGACCTTCCCCTGTTGAAGCCGTGCTGGCTGTCTCGGATCACACACTCATTCCTCATGTCATCAAGCATGTTGTCCAGAAGGATCTGTTCCATGATCTTCCCAGGCACAAAGGTGAGACTCACTGGCATGTACTTCCCAGGATCCTCCTTGCTCCATTTTTTTGTAAATGAGAGTGACGTGACCCTTCCAGCAGTCATCCGGGACCTCACCTGACAGCCACAACTTTTCAAATATGATGGAGAGTGGCTCAGCAACCACCACAGCCAGCTCCTTCAGAACCCTGGGATGCACGCCATCCGATCCAATAGACTTGTACGCATTCAGACTAATGAGGTGGTCTCGGACTTGCTCTGCCCTTACAATGAGGGGTACCCACCTGGTACCCACCTAGAGGGTTAGGTATGCAGGGCTCAGGGACATGAACAAAGCCTTTGACACGGTCTCTCACATGCTTCTTCTGGGGAAACTGGCTGCTCGTGGTCTGAACAGGTATACACTTCTTTGGGTAAGGAACTGGCTAGAGGTCTGTGCCCAGCGGGTAGTGGTTAATGGAGTTGAGTCCAGCTGGCAACCCGTTTCAAGTGGTGTCCTCCAGGGTTCGGTACTGGGGCCCATCTTGTTTAATATCTTTATTGATGACCTAGATGAGGGGATTGAGTACACCCTCAGTAAGTGTGCAGATGACACCAAGCTGGGAGGTGGTGTTGATCTGCCTGAAGGTAGGGAGGTCTTTCAGAGGGATTTAGACCAGGCTGGATCGCTGGGCTGAGGTGAATGGGATGAGGTTCAACAAGGCCAAGTGTCTGGTCCTGCACTTTGGGCACAACAACCCCATGCAGCGTTATAGGCTTGGGGACGAGTTGCTGGATGATTGTGAAGAGGAAAGGGACCTGGGGGTGTTGGTTGATGCTTGGCTGAACATGAGTCGACTGTGCCCAGGTGGCCAAGAAGGCCAATGGTGTCCTGACCTGCATTAGAAATAGTGTGGCCAGCAGGAGCAGGGAGGTGATCATTCCCCTCTACTCAGCACTGGTGAGGCTGCACCTCGACTATTGTGTTCAGTTTTGGGCCCCTCACTACAGGAAAGGCATTGAGACCCTGGAGTGTGTTCAGAGAAGGGCAACAAAACTGGTGAGGGGTCTGGAGCACAAGTCTTATGAGGAGAGGCTGAGGGAGCTGGGATTGTTTAGTCTGGAGAAGAGGAGGCTCAGAGGAGACCTCATTGCACTCTACAACTTCCTGAAGGGAGGCTGTGGTGAAGAGGGGTTTGGCCTCTTCTCCCAGGCAATGAACAGGACCTGGGGAAATGGCCGCAAGTTGTACCAGAGGAGGTTTAGGTTAGACATGAGGAAAAACTTTTTCTCTCAGAGAGTGGTCAGGTACTGGAATGGCTGCCCAGGGAGGTGGTGGAATCGCCGTCCCTGGCAGTGTTCAAGAGGTGTCTGGATGAGGAGCTGTGAGATATGGTTTAGTAGTTTGTGGTAGCAGTAGTAATGAGAAGACGGTTGGACTAGATGATCTTATATGTCGTTTCCAACCTTATGATTCTATGATTCGATGATTCGATGAAATACTGGAATCCTGGCTTCCAGTGAAGACCAAGGCAAAGAACTCATTCAGTACCCCTGCCCTCTCTTTGTCCGTTGAAGCCAGTTCTCCTTTTACATTTACCAAAGGAGGTACACTCACTTTGGCCTGTCTCTTCTGGCCAGTGTACCTGTAGAATGTCTTCCTATGGTTTTTCACATCCCTCGCCAAGTTCAGTTCTTTCTGCACCTTGGCTTTCCTGATCCCACATCTGCAAGTCCAGACGGCACCCAATTTCAGACACACACAATCCATGCAAGGTTCTGAAGCTATTCTCTTTTGTTTCATAAGCTTTTCCTTTAACATATTTTTGCCCATATCTTCCATAATATCCTTTATATTCCCTTTCTCATATGAGCACATACAGATTATATGCATTTTGTTGTCAAAGCTCTTGCTATAGGGCTATAAAAAGTATATTTTCCAAAATCAACAAAATGATATAGGAGAGCATGTAGTTGACCTTGTGGAAAAGAACTACCTTATGATAAGCAAATAAATATAATAAGTTATTCAGAAGATCTATAGATAAAGTGGCATTTTGTTTATAGTTGCCAGGGCATTGCTATCTTGCTGTGACTGTATTGAGTTTGCTATTAATACAACTTACCATCATATGAACCAATCACAGTGGGATTCAGCAAATTCTGATATTGCTTGCAAATAAAAGTGAGAAGTCTAATGATCTTCTTATGGTTGTCATGTAATGACTACTGAATGTTGATGGAGAATTCTTTAAGGAACTGGGTTGAGAAAGTCAATGGTATTTTGTATTTGGGAATATCTGTATTCTCAGTATGTTTCTGAACATCCGTTCATAAATATTTATTCAAAAGTGAATATTATAGCACCAAGTAGGTTTCAAGAGCACATGGCCTAACTGTGCCCCATGCCCAACGTGAATCTACTCCATGAATGGCCATAGATGTATTGGGTCAGTAAAATAAACTGTGGCAGTTTAATGATCAGGCAAAACACCAAAAAACCCAAAGAACTCTTTCACATGTGTAGAAAGATATTCTTGTCTTTGTAGGTACTCAACTCAACCATTCTGTCTACAGTGAAGATGTCAGAGTACAAAGTTAGGAAGTATAAGTATTTTCTTGCATTTATGAAAAAGCTGCAAATTTCATAATAACCATACCATTCCCTGCTTGAAGAAAACTTTACAGAATGATGATCCATTTTTATCTACTTGAGAACAAGAGAGTCTGTGGATCTAATTACTTTTAATCTAGCAATTCATCATTTCAACAAATAGTCAAATTTGATTTTAGTACTTTGGAAAAAAGTCAAATAAAATGCAAATAAATAATTGATGATGAAATAAGAGTGGCAAGTTACTCAGCAGATAACTGTCATGAAACTACAGAGAAGCAGGGTCTTTAGACATAGGCCCAGTTTGAGTCACTTCTAATTTTTGACTCCTTCCGCAAACTATGGGGCAAAGGAAAAGATCAAAAAGAGGAATGAATGCACTGGGTAGTTTGTGATGAATATAATATAACAGGATGAATTACAATGGAATCATAAAACAGAGAAGGCAACTAAAATAAAATCAGTAAGAAAACTTAGACTCTATTTACTTGAAAAAAAAAGAAAAAAAATCATAGATTACCAAAAGATTAAAGGATCTTGATTTAGTACTGTAAGGGGTAAATCATTGGAGGGGCAAATTTATTGTATTATTTACTGCTTACAGGGAGACTGACAGATTTTTTTCGTTCCCGTCCTATAAAACAAAAACTCACTCCGCTCTCCTGCCAGTCCAACAGCTGCTGAAACCAGTAGTCTTCCCAGTGAAGTGAAGTTGTATCAAAATTTCAAAACTGCATTTTTATTGCATCCCAAATGTAAAAAGTTAGTTGGTCTGGGAGTGTATGTAGTTTGCACAGATTTTCAAAAGGAGCATTTTCCAACAAGAAAAGAACCTGAAGTAAGATGAAATTGTCTACCTTCTCCTCAGAAATAGAATAATCTCAGACATTCAAAATATTTCAGCAGGTCCTTGTGAAGATTGCTTTACAGTCCGTATGCTAAATAATCTTGAATTTAAAAAGTCATCTTGTCAACTGGTAACAATGTTTTACAGTACTCCCTCTTTACTATAACTTAAATACTCCCAATGAAAAAAAAAAAAAAAAAAAAAAAAAAAAAAGGATGCATACTTTACAGTTGTGTGGAAGCATTCTTTTAAATCCACAGATTTTATAAACAGGCTGTGTCAGATTTTATAAACAGGCTGTGTCAGAAAGCTCACACTTACATGCAGACTCATTAAAAAAAACACATTTTGAAGATATTGTAGATAGCATATAATACAGACACAGAAACCTGATGAAAGGTTGGGGTCCTGACCCCACCCGGAGGGAAGTGTGCTGCCTCCCCTAGGGCACAGGTCAGGGACATCTCTAGAAAGCTGCCTGGGCTTTTTCACCCATCTGACTACTACCCCTTACTGGTAGTTCAGGTTGGCAGCGATGATGCTGCCAAGAGAAGCCTAAGGGCTATCAAGAATGACTTCAAGGGTCTGGGGAGGGTACTGGATGGTGCGGGAGTGCAGGTGGTCTTCTCTTCTATCCCTTCAGTGGCGGGGAAGGACACTGAGAGGATCAAAAAAACCCTCCTCATCAATAAATGTCTTAGAGGCTGGTGCAGGCACAAGAACTTTGGTTTTTTTGACCATGGGGCAATTTACTCGGCACCTGGCATGACGGCTGCAGATGGAGCTCACCTGTCTGCAAGGGGTAAAAGGATCCTAGCCCAGGAGCTGGCGGGCCTCATCGAAAGGTCTTTAATCTAGGTAAGAAGGGGGAAGGGGACAAAATGAGGGCTGCTGAGGTTCAGGTAGTTCGAGGTTCAAAAGTGAACTTGATGGGTGATGAGGGTGGAGTTCGAAGGGATGGAGTGTGTCAGGGGAATGCTGCTTCCCTGAAGTGTCTATACACTAATGTGTGCAGTATGGGAAATAAACAGGAAGAGTTGGAGATCTGCGTGTGGTCGCACGGCTACGATCTCATTGTGATCACGGAGACGTGGTGGGACAGCTCGCATGACTGGAATGTTGTCATGGAGGGCTATGTGCTTTTTAGGAAAGATTGGCCAGCGAAGCGGGGTGGTGGAGTTGCTCTTTATGTAAGAGAGCAGCTAGAATGTATTGAACTCCACTTGGGGGAGAGTGATGTAGCAGTGGAGAGCTTGTGGGTAAGAATCAAGGGGCGGGCTGGCATGGCTGACACTGTTGTGGGAGTGTGCTACAGGCCCCCTGATCAGGAGGAGGAGGTTGATGAGGCCTTCCACAAGCAATTGGAAGCAGCATCACGATCCCAGACGTGGGGTACTTCAATTATCCAGATATTTGCTCGAAAAGCAATGTGACCAGGTATGCACAGTCCAGACGGTTCCTGCAATGTGTTGATGACAACTTCCTGATGCAGGTGGTTGAGGAATCTACGAGGAGAGGGGTACTGCTGGACCTTATTCTCACTAATAGAGAAGGGCTTGTCAGGGAAGTAAAGGTTGGGGGCAGCTTGGGTTGTAGTGACCACGAGATGGTGGAGTTCAAGATCCTGAGTGGAAGAAGTAAAGCAAAAAGTAGGATTGCTACCCTGGACTTCAGGAGAGCCAATTTCGATCTCTTCTGGGACCTACTTGGAGCTATCCTGTGGGCTAGGGTGTTAGAAGGGAAGGAGGCCTGTGAGAGCTGGTTAAATGCCAACCAGCTCTTCTGAGCTTCTTCCAAGCTCAGGATCGGTGCGTCCCTGTGAGGAAGAAATCGGGAAAGGGTGGCAGGAGACCTGTGTGGATGAGCAAGAAGCTCATGCACAAACTCAAAGGAAAGAAGAAGGCCCATGAAATGTGGAAAAAAGGTCTGACTACTTGGGAAGAATATTGGAATGTTGTCAGGGCCTGCAGGGATGCGACGAGGAAGGCTATAGCCCGCCTGGAATTAAATCTGGTGAAAGGGATAAAGGATAATAAAAAAGGCTTTTTTAAGTACGTTAACAGTAAAAGGAAGACTAGGGAGAATGTGGCTCCCCTGCTAAGTAACGGGGGTGTTCTGATAACGGGGGATGCTGAGAAGGCGGAGATACTGAATGCCTTCTTTGCTCCTGTCTTCAGTGAAAAAGATCCCCCTCGGGAATCCAAGACCCTGGAGGTTAGTGAGAAGGTCTGGGGAATGGAAGACCTCCCTTCTGTCAGGGAAGAGGTGGTCCGAGAGTGCCTAGGCAACACCAATGTTCACAAATCCATGGGACCCGATGGGATGCATCCACGGGAGCTGAGGAAGCTGGCAGAGGTGATTGCTGAACCGCTTTCTGTCATCTTTGAGAGGTCTTGGAGGATGGGGGAGGTACCTGAAGACTGGAGGATAGCCAATGTCACTCCGGTATTCAAAAAGGGCAAGAAGGAAGATCCAGGCAATTATAGGCCAGTCAGCCTCACCTCTGTCCCTGGAAAGGTGATGGAACAGCTTGTGCTGGATGTCATCTCCAGACAACTGGAAGAAAAGGAGGTTATCAAGAGTGGTCAGCACGGGTTCACCAGGGGGAGGTCATGCTTGACCAACCTGGTAGCCTTCTATGATGTTGTCTCTGGCTGGGTGGATGGGGGGAGAGCAGTGGATATAGTCTACCTTGATTTCAGCAAGGCATTTGATACTGTCCCCCATGACGTCCTTATAACAAAGCTGAGGAAGTGTAGGATAGATGAGTGGACAGTGAGGTGGGTTGAGAACTGGCTGACTGGCAGAGCGCAGAGGGTCATTGTTGGTGGTGCAGAGTCCTGTTGGAGGCCTGTAACTAGCGGTGTTCCTCAGGGGTCGGTGCTGGGTCCGGTCTTGTTCAACATCTTCATCAATGACCTTGATGAGGGGATAGTGGCCACCCTCAGCAAGTTTGCTGATGATACGAAGTTGGGAGGATTAGCTGACACGCCTGAAGGCTGTGCTGCCATTCAGCAAGACCTGGACAGGCTGGAGAACTGGGTAGAAAAAAAAACGGATGAGGTTCAACAAAAGCAAGTGTAGAGTCTTGCATCTGGGGAGGAATAATTGCATGCATCAGTACAGGTTGGGGGATGACCTGCTGGAGGGGAGCTCTGCGGAGAGGGACCTGGGTGTCCTGGTGGACGACAGGTTGGCCATGAGCCAGCAGTGTGCCCTTGTGGCCAAGAGGGCCAATGGCTTACTGGGGTGCATTAAAAAGAGCGTGTCCAGCAGGTCGAGGGAGGTGATCCTCCCCCTCTACTCTGCCCTGGTAAGGCCTCATCTGGAGTACTGCGTCCAGTTCTGGGCTCCCCAGTACAAAAAAGACAGGGATCTCTTGGAAAGAGTCCAGCAGAGGGCCACAAAGATGGTGAAGGGCCTGGAGCATCTCTCCTATGAAGAAAGGCTGAGTGAGCTGGGTCTGTTCAGCCTTGAGAAAAGGAGACTGAGAGGGGACCTGATCCAGGTCTATAAATATCTAAGGTGTAGGGGGCAGAATGGCGAGGATGGACTCTTTTCAGTGGTGAGTGGAGACAGGACAAGGGGAAACGGCTGGAAACTGCAGCATAGGAAGTTCCGCAGAAACATGCTCAAGAACTTCTTTACAGTGAGGTGACGGAGCACTGGAACAGGCTGCCCAGGGAGGTGGTGGAGTCTCCTTCTCTGGAGATATTCAAGACCTGCCTGGATGCCTACCTGTGCGACCTACTGTAGGGAACCTGCTTTGGCAGGGTGGTTGGACTCAATCTCTGGAGGTCCCTTCCAACCCCTACAATTCTGTGATTCTGTGTGATTCTGTGAAAGATTTTGCTTCTTTCTTGATCTAACATATATCTTATTAAATATCTGCTGATTTTATAAATAAATAAATCACTTTTTTTTCTTCATCCCTAACATGCATGCAACAGAGCCACTAGCATCACTAGGACTCACATGTACAACAGAGACTCTGCTGAACACAGGTGTAGATTCTATTTATAAAACTTGAAGATCACAAGTTAGCCTTAATGAAGCAAACCAGCAGTGCTTGTTTTTCTATTCTTATTAGAGCTAGCACTTGCATGAATTGTTTTCTTCAATGATTCTGAGAAGCTCTGTAAAGTAAGTACCATGTTAATAACGTAGCCTTAGGTGATTGGGACATCTGAATGTTTTAAAATGTTGATTAAATTAGGAAGGGGGAGAAGATATTTTTAAGACTATGATCTCATATTCATTACAGTAAAGATTATTAAGACAATGAGAACTCACTAAGGTAAAAATCATTATCTTTTGTACAGCAAATTTAATTTGTAATAAACAAGCTCTTGATCATTAAATCTCTCCATTGTACTTCATTCCCTGCATTGTTCAAATTAGTTTCCTTCTGTAACAAACTGGGAAAGGAAAGATGTTTTAGACCTTTTTTTTTCTGTACATTTCAAATTGTGTTCAATCCATAACAGAAAAATAAGAAGAAATACTGCGCAAGCAATGTTTTAGTAAAATCCTTTTTTCTAAGAAATAAAAGAAGACAGATGACATTGATGAGGGGAGGGTGTTATTGTTATTCTCACTGTTTTGATGTCATTACCATGTTATTTCCATTGTTCTGACACAATCACTTGTTTGTTCTAATTGCACCAATTTCAACAGGATGATATTTATGTCATTCATCAGCATGAATAAATAAGTTATGTTTTACTGTGTAATTCATACATGTCAAACATACATACGATTAAAGCTTTTACATGCTATAGCATTCAAATATATACATTATTGTAATTTTTTTAAATTTTAAAATGTATGTATCAAGACAAGTACAATTCTATGTCGATAATTAAGTACACATACAGATTGTGGCTTTTGCCAGTCATTATCAGCCATTAGGTGAACTATGTTATCCTAATTTTATAGAGGTACTAACATACAATTTTCAAATTGAATCAGTTCTTCTAGTTGTTTGCTATGGATGCACAAGATCCTCAGCAGCAGAGGATCCATGGGAAGTGTGTCTGTTTGGGGGGGGGGGGGGGAGGGAAGGGGAGGGCACATTTAAAATTGTTCCTTTGAAAAGCTCTTTTTCATGCAAGTCATTTCTTGCTATTGTTAATCAAGCTATATATTTTGAGATGCTGTGCTATGATCTACTTAAGTAGAAAAAGTGCTATATCGAAATATAAGATTTGCATTGCACTTCATAATTGCTGATATAAGCAAAATATATAACCAAAAGCTAGAACAGCTTCTCAGTAAATTTTCTATCTCTGCCTGTCATACACAGTAACTAGTGAAAATATGGTATAACACACAATATCACAGCTGTATATCTTTCTGAGTATTTGTATGTCCATATACGTGTGTTTTTTAATTCTTTCTGTCTACATTCTCTCTTCATAGTTTATAGACCAGGATGTCTGACTCTTTGTTTTTCTGTGTATCTGTATCTATCACAAAATACATATTAATGTGCTTCAGACCTATCATACAATTTTAAATTTCATTGATATGATGTTACACATGGCTCTGCAACTAAAAAAATTATATGAAGGTGATGAAAACAGGGAAGAACAAGTTACAGAAACACAGAAATCTCCAGCAAAGAAGCAGGAAATGCAGTTTGGGGTTACAGTGGTCTTTTTAGTAGATGTATACTAGCAATTAATTTGATCTGTAGTCTAAGAGGCATTTTATAATTAATTTCTCAGCATTTACCACATACAAGCCATCACTTTAGAGTGCTATGTCATTAACAAAATCCCATTTTTTCATAGAGAATAGGCATACTGATCTACATTTTCCCATGCCGCCTAGCCAGAATGGACTCAAGGGATATTATCTTATTCAGAAAGAACCTTTCAAGGTTGAATAAAAGAAATGGTGCAGGGTCCCTGGGAGAGGGAAGTGATCATCATTTTCACCTTCAACTCTTCTTTGATGTGGCAGAGTCAATTTTTAATCAGCAGCCATCAGACTGGGCTTCATTTCGCCTTACAAAGTCCTATTACTCTGCCACTTTCTGGAAGGAGGTGATAAGGACAATGCTCTTCTTTTTCTCTTCATAGAGCCCTGCATATGATGAGTCCCTTTGGAGAGGTTTGATAAAAAAAAAAAAAAAATAAATGAGTGAGTATGTAGGGATAAAGGTCACCTCTCTGCCAGAATTAACTCTTCAAGACAACAAACTTTTGATTCCAGTACATTTGTTTTTAACAATTCTTCTATATTCTTGTGTATGTAGTTTTTGTGGTCAGCAGTAACAAAACAAGGGTTAATCCCCATGAAGCTTTCTGATCTAAATGCTACTTCAGATTATTGGATTTTGACAGAGAAGAAAAAAAAAAAAAGAGAGAGAGAGAAAAGCACCAAACCCACAAATAAACAGCCCCCACACCATATGCACATCACATACTACTCAATTGCTCCACTCCTTAGTGGACATTCTGAAATGAGCAACACAAAGGAAATTACTTCCAATTAAAATACACCTATTTCATCAAAGCATCTCAAAGTTATCCTTATTACAAGCATATAACACAAATCCTTGCAGATAAATGGCGAAAACGATGTTCCATATAATCACTGAAATAGAAAAAAAAATCCCCCCTCTAGAGGTGTTTTTTATGTTAAATAAACCCAAATTATTTTTTAAACTATGCATTCATGCAGGGGAAAAAAAAATAAAAAAACTCTCTATAATCTCTTAGTATCATTTATTGTAGTCAGCAGTCTTAATTGCCTCCCTGAAATGGATCAGAGTTCTGGGAATTACACACTAAAATGATGTTACCACTCTCCAGTCTTCACATTCCTTGATATAATCTCATTAAAAATATCAAGCCTCTAGGTTAGGGAATACATATGGATGCTAAATGCATTTTAAGCAGGAGCACCTAAACTGATGACCTAGTTATTACAGAACAAAGCAGCTGAAGATGAATTTTAATGCTGAAATAAAGCTGTTTTCTTTTTTGTTGTTGTTGTTATTACTGTACTTATTAACATGTTTTTGGGCTGAATTTTGTTATTATCTCTGGAAAAATACATGATAAATCTGAACCAACCAGAACAGTGGAAAGATATTTTTGGAGTAAAATAAGCTCTTATTTTCCAGCAGACCACACAAGAATTAAGAAAAGGAACCCAGTAAGCACAGCAGTTTCATTAGCTATAATTTCCATAAAGAGACATAGGAAAAGAGGTATGCCAAGTTGCAATTTTAGTTTCAAATATGCTAACTGTTAAAAAAAAAAAAAAAAAAAGTGCTACAGAAAACAGACTAATCATCCTGCCAAATAATGGGTGATAGAGGGGGAAGTTATGTTGAATTCCATATATGACATAATTAGATTTTAGAGAACTAGATTTCCTGTTATAAATTGCAAAGAATAATCCTGCAGGAACCAGGGGTACAGAGTCTGAAATATCTTTTGTGCTATGTGATCTGATGTGTTGCACCAAAAATCATTCTCATTGGTGCAGATTAACAGAAGCAACATGGAAATAGGCTTCAAGTAGTTAAGAAAATCTGAAGCACTTCGGTATTGAAATTATCAATATCATCAGGATAGTTAGTCCTAAGAGCATGCTATGGCTTACATCTGAGGTGATGAGCAATATAAACTTATTTGATGAAAAGAATCAGTGCTTAGTGACATCATGCACTTGAAGCAAATGGTCACAGATTCCCAACGATTGCAGAAGTAACCTAAATAAAAATAAGGCAGTAGTTTTTTATGCACAACTCAGATTTCAGAGCTTATACCACTAGTGCTGATTATTATTATTATTATTTTTTGAAAATGAGAAAATAATGAATAGAATTTTTTATTTTTTTTATTTTTATTTTTTTTAGAGTATCACTAGCTTTTAGTGATAATTGGGCTGTGTGGAGCATTGGTGAAACAAGATAGAGCATTTCATGTCATGGCTGCCAGTTCAGATCTGTCATGTGTATATGAGAATAATTACCTTCTGATGGCTGCTTAGTGACTTGTGTTATAAGTACTACTATCACAAAGGATGATAGTGGACACTGTAGTGGAAGTTTTAGTAGGGAAGGCTAAGGATTACATGTGGAAGAATGTGAAAGAACAGCTTTTTCTTTTTTTTCTTTTGGAGAATATTCTTCCAAGCTAGTCCTTTAGTTTGCAGGAGTTTCCAGATTCTTACAGCTTGGACGGAATATTGTATTTATCTATTTTTTAGGTGGTGGGTTTTTGTTTGTTTGATTGGCTGTTTTTTTCTGGGTTTTTTTTTTCTTTTTTTTTTTCTGTTTTTGTTTATATCATAGCTAAATAGACATAAGTCTTGAAGTTCCTACCTGAGAACTTTTAACAGTCTTTCGATTCACCTAAAAAAAAATGTGTCAAGCTTTACCTGCACATTTTGGTTTAATGGATCACCCTCTTTACTGTATCTAAACTGAGAAGTTCTGTGATCATTTAGCTACAGTTTCACGTGGTCAGATGTCCTGAGGGAGGACACCATTAATTGTTTCTGTAATTGGATAGTGGAAATGAAAAGCAAGGAAGGACCTCAAGACAGAACTGAGAAAGATTAGCTGCAGAAGTCATATAAATAGATTACTTCTCCTTAGCACTTGGATGTGTGGGAAATTTTTAAAACTAAGGTCTAATATTGATCCTATTTTTGAATCTTTAGTCCACAAGTCCAAGGACTATAAATAGTATTGATTAAAAAAATTTGACAAAAGTGGAGATCACCAGAGCCACCAGAATATAAGCTTTCAATATAACAGTCCAGATATAAGGAATAATGATTCTGAGTTTCTATCACAGCATCTTGTTTCTTCTTAGAAGTACAGCTCAGTGGGATCTGATAACCAGAGTAAGACTTGTATACTCAGAGAGTGATGCTATGCTATTCAGATCAAACAAATGCTAACTAGGAATAATACTTAATAACTTCCAGTTATTAAGTACTCCCCATCAGTCTCAGAGCATTACCAGTTGTGGATCCCTTCTTATACGTTCCTTTCTCTAAAACTCTGAAGAGACTTCTTGCCTAGTTCTGTGTCTATCAGAAGAGCATCTGCCATGTTACATCTGTAAACCCAACTATCTAAAAGGCTCTTTATGTTGTTGAAAGATATTGTCCAGATGCAGGAATAAGAAATGAAGTGTGGAGGTCATTCTCAGCCAGTTTTTAGATTAGGATTCTCACTGCTTGGAAATTATTTGGAAGTAAGTTCTACAGAGTAATATAGTAAAGAGGTTGAAATTTAGTTTAATTTTTAGTCCAAGTCTGTAGGCACAATGCAAGTCTCTACATACAAGGCAATTTTTCTGCTGCTGCTTTGTCACAAGGAGCAGCTGCTCCAGCCTGATTTCAGGCCTGCCTGACTCCCTTAGCATCCTTCCTTCTCGCTCTCTCAGACAAAACTACCCACTAAGATATTCACACACTTCCTCTTTCACCTATTGTAGCCAAAATTCAGCTAGTTAAATTAGATGAAGGACTTAGTTAATCTAGATAATTTTTTTATTTAAATGGATTAGAAAACTATTTTAAGAACAGCCAAGCAATCAGAACAATGAGTGGTAAGATACAGCAGCACCAGAAACACTCACTAAGTTTATAACTTTTCTGAGCTGGCACAGATGCAGCAGTAAATAGACATTTACCCAGAAATTAAAAGATTTGAAGATTTAACAGGAGAAAAGTGAGAAATTTATTTACCTAAAAGGGCAGACAAGCTTCTAAACTGTAAATAGGATCACAATTTAATTTTTGTTTAATGTAAAGTGGTAATCTCTAAGAAGAAACAAAAACATGAATGTTACTTACCTTCACAGGAATGCAAAATATAAAGTTTATGTCAAAAGAACATTGCATATGTTGAAATGCAAAGCATTAAAAATTTAGGAAATGTCACAGCTGGGCACTTGCACGCGTACTACAACATGCAAACCTGAACATACTGCATCTCCTTAGCAGCCTTACTTTGTTGCCTAAAATATTCCTCAGCAAACAATCTCCTCATTATTCATATTCACACTGATATTGTTGGCCACAACCATTACTGAATGTAGAAAACTCCATGAGGAAACAAAAACTTGAATTCCATTGTGATTCTTATGTGTCTGCTCGTTACTGTATATATATATGTGATCCAAAACATTGAACATTGGCTACTATGTTTCCAGTGATCAGAAGCAATAACCTCTTCAATTATTAGAACATTTTGTTACAGGATGGCTTATATATTCCAGTTGAAGATAGTTAAATTAAAAGCTCTGAAAATCTCAACTAGAGGGATAAAAGTTAGAAATATATGCTAATGTTAGAAGTGTGATTTGAGACTTCAGAATCTGATTTTTGAGACCCTTCATTATCAGACTGATCTTCATGCCTCCAAGCCCACCTGATGATAAATGCTGCAGATTACAAGATATTAAGGGTTTTCACTCACAAAATTACGAGAACATTACTTTGGATAACCTTTTGAAAGTATGGTTTCAATAGCTTGATTAACATTATATAAAACAGAGAAAACAACCTAGGGTTTAAGAACCAACAAGATCAAAGGTATTATACCATTTGATAATCATGTACATTCACATGCTCAGTCTGCCTCTGTTACATTCCCAAGGTCTTGACTTCCCTTCTTCACAGAAACAAGAACTGAGACCAGCTCTTCTTCCTGGAAACCCTTATTTCTGATTCCCAGCTCAAAGGTTTTGTGATCTAAATAGTCTAAGCATGAACACTGATGCAATGCGTTATCAGCCTCCTAATGCGTGGTTTGGACTTACTTTTTTTTTTTTATAAATACAATAAAATACCAGCATTTCTGTAATATTTTTACAAGTATAAAAACTTTGGTGTTAAAAGCAATCTATTATTTGGTCAAAGACCTCAGAAAATCAATGTCACACAGAGTGTTTTCAGAAAAACATTCAAGTACAGTAGTTTGAAAATATTAATGGATGTTTCGCTCTCTTCCTGATAGGGTCACATTCAAGTTCATAACTGGCCAAGCCCAATGAGAAGAAAGATATAATTGTAGAGGGGATTAATAAGAGGCAAACCATCGATTTTTAACTGATTGTTAATTTTAAAAGGGAAATGAATTTGTCTTTTTCTGAAATAAAGAAGTAAAAGAAATTATGTATACATTGTTTACCATCAGTGGAGATTAAATGGATTCTGTATTTAGACAATGTGTCTTTTAGTACTTTTGCTGGTAATTCTCCTACCTGTGTTTGAGATATGCCACATATTAATGATTGCAATTTCACAGTACAGGAATATTTGCATTTCACTGTTCTGAGTACCTTTGGCTAGAATCAGACTTATAGTACCTTCAGTTCCCAGAGCAAATATCTTCTAATATTACAATGGAATATGTCTTGCTAGGACTGTATTTTCTAATCAGATACATGCTCATTTTTTTCTCACACATTTCACTTTTCTTCACTGTTTTCAGAACTTCTCAGATATTCCTCAGAAAATAAAATCATTTATCATATTAAAGATTTCCTTTCTCATGTTATTTTGTTAATTAAAATGTGGTGAGTGTCTGTTTGTGTGCAGATCACCTTATCAGAATCTTTTCTAACAGGCTTCTCCAAACTGCCAAATATAATTTTATTTCAGAGCATTCATTAGGTACTAATTTAATTAGAATTATGTCACACCTCCAATTTTCACACATAAAGTAATTAATATGTAAAAATGATATTAAAATGTTAAACTCACTATGAAACATCTGCAAATACTGGAATATTTCTTTATTGGCAGCAGTGTCTCATTTTGTGGATTGACTGTTTAATGAACACTAGCCATTTAATAAAGATAATAGAACTTGTACATCTCAAAAATGTAACTGTGGAACTACACTAAGATTTCTGCCTGAATTACACATGAACATTGCCAGTACTTTAACCATAGAACAGTTATTAGAATTACTCTTACTAGTATTTGCAACTTGAGTACTGATATGTGACAGAATATTTTGTACCTATCTGCTCACCTCACATCTAAGAAGTGTGGGTTTTAGTTTAAGAATTAGGTAGCTTTTTATACAGCAAATACATTGTTAGTTGATTTTCGTCCAACTCCTCTATACACATAAATAGTACTACAGGAAACTGAGCCAATATCTTTTCAAAGATTTAGCAGACTGTTCTTAAATGCCAGGAAAGATAGCAAAGCCAGCCAGTAACACTTATTCAGACAGGATTGTATCCTCTGTAGTCAAGAAAGCAAGTAATGTCTGCCTTTTTGTTACATATGAACAGTGAAATGTGTCAGTCCTTATTTATATTAAGAGCTAATAATATATTTTTCAAGTTTTCTATATCATGAAAAATAATGGTTTTCATTTATTATTATGCTAAATATTTCATGTTAAAGTATTTCATTACAATGCTAATGTATGTAATTGTTTCTTGTTATACAGTAACTTTTGCCAAGGCAACTGATAGAGCCAACCAGGATTTAGTAATTTCTCTTTGATAAAGACAGCCAGTGAGTCAACTTCGGCTTCTAGAAAACAGTCAGAAAACAGACATCAGGTGGAGAGTTCCTTAGGCTGTCTGGTGACCTCCATGCTACTGAAAAGAAGTCAACAGCTGCTTGAAATACCACTTTGAAGGATGATAGACATTGATTAAACCCTATTGGGAATCTAAAAGCTAAAAGTGCTAGTGTAGAAACAGACAGCTTTTGCCTTGGAAAGCACTAACAAAAACTCCAAACTGCATTTAACTAGCTAAGTAGAGGCAGAGGTCATTTATGTAAAAAATGTGTATCTTTAAAGTGCACTTTGCACTAACTGTAACCATTTTTAATGAAGGATTATCCTATCATCTGCTAAAGCATTTAGAACAAAGAGATGCATGGCACAGTTTGGAAAGGAAGTATACAACAAATGCAATGGTGTGAGTAAATGCATTGCCATATAAGCTTCAAATCACTCCCTGCTCCCAAAATAGTTCCATAAATGCATATCAATATAGCTTGAGTGGTGACTGACAAAACCTCAAGGCAGGATGTAATCAAGAATATTGCAGAGCTCTGTATGAAACAGAATGTCTTAATCATTTATGAGTCTTGGCAATGTTGGAGCAGTTCTATAGTTATTAAAACTAAAGCTTCAATTTGATTTACATAAGATCTGTAGTTAAATAACACTGTGAAAGATGGACAGTAAAAGAAAAAGGTCAGCACTGAAAGCTGTGTGTATTTTACTTTTTTTTTCTTTCTTTCTTTCTTTTTTTTTTTTTTAATCCAGCTAATATAGAGTTCCTTGTGCTATGGTAAGAATGTTTGATTAGTGATAGCATGATTCAATGCCTTGAGGTGTAAAAGATGCTTTTTAGACAGACACAAGAGAAGGAGGATGATAATTTGGACAAGATGTTTCTAAAGACCAACTACCAGCAAAGTAATCAGCTGCTGGGCAGAGAAAACACTAGGGGAGGAATGACACAAGGTAAAGCAACAATATCAGCAGAAGACAGCAGAGCTGGAGGACATTCTGTATTACATTGTGTCATTCTGCTAGTGATGTGAAGACAAAGATATTATCAAACTACAATTTGATATGGAGCATAATAATTGTATTGTACTTACTTGAAAACTTAAGCCAATAATAGTTGATTACAGTAAAGTATTAATGTCAACATTTGATTAACAGTTCAAGGCCAAAATTCTGATAGCAGCAAATAAGCTCGAGGCAAATAAACATAACAGAAAGTTATTAAAACCAGTTTGCATCAATTTATAAATTACTTACTGCATGCTATGAACACAGAACACTAAAATATTTGCGGAAGTATGTAAAATATATGAAAAAAAGAATTATCAACATTCAATTTAGGATTCATACACAACTGCATATTTCAGTAATAAAATCCAAACTTCATTAGCACAAAAACAAAAGGAGTTTGGTCTTTGCTTTAAAATCACATTAATTCAAACGTCTCCATCAACAATTGTACTATATATGTATGATGTCTAATTTTTAATGAAAATGACATGATCTGCATGCATGGTCAACATAAAAGACAATTTAGTCCTTTATGTTTATAAGAACACAGAATCACTGGCTGTGGGTGACAGCTAATTTCCTCTAGTCTCTTTATGCCCCGCAGCTATTAATGCATGCTGATCTTCAAGTATTATTGGAAAAAATTAAGCAAAAACATAAAAAGAAAGCCATCAGCTTTAAGCTAATTTCAACAAAATAATTTGAGATGCACAACTACAGTTCAAGAATATATAATATAATGCTAGACTAACAATTTTGTATGAAAAACAGCCTGATAACACACACACACACACACACAAAATTATGAAGTACAGATGTTGTCTTAGGTTAGCTAAAAAAAAATATTCTCTTCTAGTATATTTAAACAAAGCATATGGGATTCATTTTGGCCATTTCAATGCTTCTTTAGATATTTCTTGAACAAATATTTAAGGAGCATGATATGGGATGTAGAAAAGTCTCTCATGTACTTTTATTCTTTGGTATTAAAAAGGTACAAGGCAATAATGTAGGAACTTAATACCAAATGGATTAACCAGAAACCAAGGACTAGTAAAGCAGGAAAAAAGCAAAGCAAAACAAAACTTTCTTCTTGGATTTACTGCCTTTGCCAAACCACCTCCTTTTTTTTTTTTTTTTTTTTTTTTGTTGTTGTTGTTGTTGTTGAATCAGTGTGTTACATTTAATATTTAAACTCACTCATTTTTACTTTTCAATAAATAGTGCTATCTTCTAGCTGTGTATGCATTTCACAAACATTTTTTTTCCAGTCTGGTTTATTTGCTGTTTATCCTACATTCCTCTTGATTAGAAGTTCAATTTTTCCCTTTGAAGAAGCTTCTTTTCCTTTGTATAAATGGAAGATATGTGACAAATTTGGGATGAGAAATCAAGGTCTTGGGGAAATTAAAATTCTCTTGCCATTGTTTTTCTTTATATTGCTCTAGCATACATTCTGATTTGAACTAGCTACCTGCATTTGGTGCTAATTTTCAGGTTGAAATTGTATTCAGTGTCTGGAGCTGTATACAGAAAGAAATGTGGATTTGACATAGCTGATACCATATATTCCTGCAGAATCACATGAGAATAAGCACCACTCATTCTGAAAGAGATGCAGGATTCAAGCTGCATGTATGCATTAGCTCAGCTGTTATTTTTCAAGAAGCAATTTTGTAATGAAGGGTTGCAGATTCTATTACATAAAAACTTGAATTTTTGAAGTGTGAAGCACCCTAGTCAACCAAGTTAAGGTGAAGCAGTTAGTTTTCAGTGACTCAGTCATTTGGCTTCTAAGGATCTGGTTATTTACTTACATTTCCAAGCACAATTGACTGACCGAGCAAAAAGGCAGATATAACTGTCTGAAAGAAGAAAATTTTGCTTTAGCAAAAGGCTTTCACGTGATATAATATCAGTTCTGATGCATTAAATATATATATATATTATTTTCCCATATACTAAGCTCTGTTGCAATAAGTTGCAGATGACCATATACCACTTCTTACTTTTTCATCTGAAAAATAGCCATTCCAGAAATGATTTCATAGGAATCTCATTCATATTTTCATATAAAGTCATATAAAGACATATTTGCACAATTCCCAAATGTTTAACATTTCTTTATTACTTAGCGAAAGGAACTGAATGTTGATTATTGTGGCTTCCGATCTATTCTGGAAATCTCTGATGTGCTGTTTCACAACTGCAGCATAAAGTGATTTTGCTTATGAGATGGATATGTTTAATCAAGAACGAGATACGACAATGTATCATAAGCTCTGCAGACAATTTCAAAAAGCTCTAAAATCCAGCATGTAGATTTTTGGGGGGGAAATATCACAGTGAATTTTTCCATATCAAGGACATGCTGAACACAACATTTGACTGCAGAAACCTCCAAAACACATAAGTGGTTGGTTTCTCAGATTTGTAATAGGATACAGAGCTCTTACTTCCAAATCCACATAAATTAATTGTACTCAAAAATTTACCCTACAAAGCAGCTTTCTGAGGTATAAGCGAAATTAGCATTGTTCTCAGTATACTTCCCAGTGAAGAAGTGAACACCTCACAGAGACAATAACGATGCAGCCACTACTAAATAGCATTTTGAGCAAGAAGATCTTGTGATTAAATGATTCTCTGCAAAGTTGAGAGAGTTTTCCAGAAAGCAGTTGGTCATTTACTAACTGTATGAGAGGAGCTGTAGAAACCACAATTTCTGCTTCCTCTGCTTTCTCTTTGTGTACACTTGCAGCCCAGTAGGCCAACTGTGTTCTGGGCTGTATTAAAAAATGGGTGGCCAGCAGGGAGGGGGAGGTGATTGTCCTCCTCTACTTGGCTCTTGTGAGGCCCCATCTGGAGCACTGCATCCAGGTCTGGGGCTCCCTGCACAAGAAAGTTGTAGAGCCCTTGGAACAGGTCCAGAGGAGGGCCACTAAGATGATCAGAGGGCTGGAGCACCGCTCCTATGAGGAAAGGTTGAGGGAACTGGGATTGTTTAGATTGGAGAAGGCTCTGGGGAGACATCATTGTGGCCTTCCAATACTTGAAGGAGATTATAAGCAGGAGGACGAATGGCTGATTATAAGGGTAGACAGTGATAGGACAAGGAGGGATGGTATTAAACTGAGACAGGGGAAGTTTGGGTTAGATATTAGGAGGAAGTTTTTCACACAGAGGGTGGTGACACACTGGAACAGGTTGCCCAAGGAGGTTGTGGATGCCCCATCTGTGGAGGCATTCAAGGCCAGGCTGGATGTGGCTCTGGGCAGCCTGGTCTGGTGGTTGGCAACCCTGCACATAGCACGGGGTTGAACCTACATGATCATTGTGGTCCTTTTTAACCCAGGCCATTCTATGATGATTCTATGATTCTACTACATTAATTATTTAAGGTAGCAGAAGTTTGTGGCCACTAGAGTTATGAACTTGACTTCCTTCCCAAGTAGTAAATAAATTAAAAACAAAAAAACAACAGCAACAACAAACAATATATAAACCATAAAACATACTCTAATCAGGAATATATAAGTTGCTTTTTTAAAAAAGAAATCCATATTTAGAATAGTTTAGGAATGAATCAACATTAGCAGAATGACAGTCTATAACATGTACATATTTAGTAAGTATTTGAATTATACTCAGAACCAATGCTGACACATGTGAATATTCCCATCAACTTTACTGATTATGGTCACTGCTTTTCTGAAAGAAGAATGTGGTTTCCATAAAGCAAGTAACAACAAGGTGGTATGCACAAGCATCAAGGACCTTGAGGACATGAGGAGATGTATGTAAAATTATTTGGGATACTTGGTGTTTCACAGAAGATGCTTTTATCATTTTCAACTGGAATATTGAATACAGAATGGTTTAATTAAAAAAACAAAAAACAAAAAACCACAAAACTGTTTCATGATTTACCTGACACTTCTCTTTTTTGAGCTCAATTTAAGGTGAAACTACTTGTCTGCTCACATTATATTATAAGCCTAATAAGTATAATCTTTAAAAGCTAATGGTATAGATTTCTGTGGATTGTATACTTTTTATTAACTGTCACTCAAATTACTGGATTTAATGCTGTCAATAGTGCTAATTATCTTCCAATTTGGTACACGAGGAAACTGGAATAGAACATGATGAATCACACCTTTGCAATTACATGACATAGTCTGTTGGCAAAAAATAAAGCATATAGTTTAATTTAGCTTAATTTTATTCCTTGTGCTAATCCTCAACATTTCAATCAACTTAACAGTAATAATTTTGGCTCAACCCACCTTTTTCCAAAAATAAAAGCGCATATTAAAACTATGTAATCACATTTCAAGAAGCATTTATAGTATGTGGTATGTAACCACACTGGTCAGAAAGGGGCAGTTTCCTCTCCCATTTCACTTAGCACATTTTATTTGCAAATTAAAAACCAAAATGACAGCCTTATTTCACCACCTTTTTACATTTTGTATCCAGGCTCTATTGTCTTGATTGCCAAGGTAATTTAAAAAAAAAAAAAAAAAGTTAAATTGTAATACCATGGCCCCATACCAAAAACATATTGCTGTGCATTCAATTGCAATATTTCTCCTGAGGCCAAAACATTATTTTCACAAAGAATAATGCTATGCAAAATAACAGGAAACATACTGTGAATAATGTCTTACATATGAAACCCTCGGTACTGTTAGTAAAACATTGGTTATGTGCATGCAAAATTAAACGGCCATGAAGAAGAGACAACATAATAGTTAGTAGATTTATTATGCATTAGCTAACAGTATTTTTATTTTCTTTTAAACACTAGTATTTCTACTTTTAAAATATTTCTAAAATTATTGCACATATCCCTAGTGTTCCATGTAGCAGGAAGAAGTTAAAAGTACCTTTAAAAAATACCCAAACCTAAAACTTTCAAGATGAGTAATAGTAAGGCAAAGACAAGAAAACACCAAATTGACAGTTATGCTGGACTACACTCTGAGTAATTCAAAGACCCAAATAAATGGACTACTTATTATTCAGTCATAAGGGTCAGTATTTTCATCTGCATGAAAAGATCACAAAAAATATTCTTCATCCTGAAATGAGTTCTTCTGCTACATCTGACAGATCTGTCTGCTATTGCACTGTTTCTGAAAGGCTAGTGTCAAACTACAAAGACTTGGGCTCTCTGAAAACCCACCCCAGCAGACCAAATTCTGACCGAGGAATCAGTATCATATTTTTCTGGACGCTACAGCTCTTCCTAAACACTAGGGATCTAAATGGAATCATCACAATAAGAACATGATAAAACATGGGTGGATCAATGACATCCACAAGTTCTTTTCTGAAAGGTTGAGCCAACTGGTTAGAAATGACTAAAAACAAACTTTGTTTCAGACTTTCAGGAGAATTTTAAAAATTTTTGGTATTCCTAAAACACATGAGTTTATCTCACAGAGTAGGCAATGTGATGTGACAATTATCACTAAATTCCCTCATACTTTGAAGAAACCTACGTTTCTGACTCATGAGCTGTGGATCCATGTAACTACATTTCATTATGGATTTATTATGAGAAGCTACACTGTATCTAAACAAAATATAATCAGAAAGCTATATTGTGTTGACTGTCAGATCAGATTGATGCTTATTTTTCTTCGGTTCTTTTCTCACCAGTCAAACTGAAATGCTTGCACAAAGTCACAGGTTTATTCTTCACTACTAAAATCGAAACAGTTACTTGATCTATCCGAATGCATTCTTGCAAAAAGAGTTTTACTGCTTGTGGACATATCACTGAGAAAGCTTAAAAGTATCCCTTTAGCATGCATTTTGTACCTTACAAGTCTTCTAGACATTTTTAATATGTATTGGTTACGTTTTTTATACTGCCTTGGGTATGATTATTGCTGGCTGCAGAAATACCTTCTGACAAACTTACATCAGCATTTACAGTAATATTATCACAGTTATGTTGTTATCATAATTTAATATGCAGTCATTACTAACCAATAACCAATTTTTACAAACAATAAAAAAACTCACTTAAGAAATAGTTTTTTCTTTTTTTTTTTTTTCACAAACAAATGTAGTCACAACAATTTTTGTGTATTAATGGTAACTTCTATATTCAAATACACTAATAATGCAGTCTACTTTTGCTGAGAAAAAATCTTAAGCATAAATGTTCACTTCTTTTTTTTTCTCTGGATCTCAAACCTTGAGAAATTAAATAACTGAATTAGAAAAAAGATAGTTCTAGACAATTCTGGAAACATCCTGCTTGGGCATCTTTTTACTGCAAATTCCTATATATAGGACATTATTCATCAAATAAAAGATTATTCTTTAAGTGGAAAGACAGAACATCAAATATGTCACAACCTGTCATAAACTCACAAAAACACAAATCAAGATCATTTCTTGTACAGCCAGAGGCCAGTGAGAATTTGCCTGAGCAAATAATTAAAAAAAAAAAAAAAAGAGAATTTTTCAGGCTGATGTTATAATTATGATCTTTTTCAGAAAGCACAAACCCGGAATGTTCATCAGTAAAACTAAAAGGGATGTATTTCACTCTGCCTTTGTGTTCCTTGAGTGCCTGTTATCAACAGGACCCTACTGACATTTGCAGAACAAAATCTTAATACCATAATACTTACTTTTCAAGTGATTTTCAATACAGTATGATGTATGCATTGATAAAATTCACAAAATGATATGAAAAGATGACAATATATGTCAAACTCTATGTTAAGGTAGAATTTAGAACTTTAATGTAATTATTAAAGCATGATCTTTAAAAATAATTGTTCCCTTCATTGTTCTTGACTTTTAAATGCCTTTATTCATCTGCAACAGACAGTGTGCTCATATGTATAACACATATAGGCTTATGTGTGAATGTGTGCACACATGTGTACAAAAGTGACTCCTGACAGATAGGCAGAGCACAACAGAGTTTAGGTTTGTACTGTGGTGCAGTGATGAGATCTGGAGGCCATCCCTAACAGACATTGTTGCCTCTGAACTTGTCTTTCCCTCATCGTATACACATGGTTCAACTCAGAATGACAGATTCACACAGTCAGAATATCTTGAGCAGCTTGGGAATGTGCCCACTGCCCTGGGGAGCCTGTGCTATGCCCACCACCTCCTGGTGAAGAACATTCTCCTAACATGCAACGCTGGCCCTCTCCTGACACAGCAACATGCTGTTTCCTCAGGTCCTGTTAC
This sequence comes from Lagopus muta, assembly GCF_023343835.1. NCBI lineage: Eukaryota > Metazoa > Chordata > Aves > Galliformes > Phasianidae > Lagopus > Lagopus muta. The sequence goes on from NC_064435.1 coordinate 29,425,601, forward strand.
TGTCACCAGGGAGTAGAGCTCAGTGCCTCCCCTCTGTTCCATTCCTTCCTCTCATGAGGAGCTGTATGCTTCTATGAGGCCACCTCTCAGCTTCCTCTGGACTGAGCAAACTAAGGGACCTCAGTCACTGCTCATGCATTTTCCTCTGTAGACTATTCATCATCTCTGTAGCCCTCCTTTGCATGTTCTTTCGTAGTTACACGTCCTTATATTGTAGTGCCCAAACCTCAAATCCACAGTGCTTGATGTGAGGCTGCACAGCACAGAGCAGAGTTGAAGAATCCTTTCCCCTCATCTGGCTGGAAGTTCTGGGCCTGATGCACCTAAGGGTCACATTTGGCTGTCACGTGCACAGTGCTAACTGCTGACTCATGTTCAGCTTGCAGTCAACTAGAACCCCCTGCTCCCTTTCTGCAGGGCTGCCCACCTGCAGCCTCTCATCACCCAAACTGCCTGTATATCCAGGACTGCCATGTACCAGGTGAAAAATCTGGCACTTGCTCTTGTTAATCTGTATAGGATTGGTGCTTTCCTGGCACTCTCAGCTATAAAGACCTCTGCAGGGCCCCTCTACTGCTGTGGGAGTCAGCAGCTCCTCCTGATTTAGTAACATCCACAAAGTTACTTACTATGCATTGGAGTCCTGCGCCCAGATCATTTAAGAAAACAATAGAACTGGCCCCGAAATGGAGATCTGAGAAACCTGGCTAATGTCTGGCCACCAGCCTAAAGGAACCCAATCTCCTATAGTCCTTGAGCCTAACCCAGCAGCAAATTGTTCACCCATCATATCATGTACATGTCAAGCTGTATGCTTGATGCTGAGGATAGCTCAAACTGACCACTATAGAAGGTAAGGAGCAGGAAACAGTTTATCTCATACTTTATCTCATACATATGATGGTATGAATTGCCACATAGTGATGGGCTGTGAAATGGATATTATATCAGTTCTTAGTCATCAAGGAGATAGAGCTGAAAAATTGACATTCTTGCCTAGTATTTTAGTGATGCAAAAACACAGCTGTGAAATAGGATGCTTTAAACTACCTTGTCTTTCTGAGAAATTTGATCTCAGGTCAATGCCGCAGTCATAAGGCAATATGAGATAAGGAAGGATAGTTCTCACTTTTTTGTTTCAGTAAATACCCTTTTATTAGGCTGTATTTTCACTGTTCTGTCTCTGTTCCAATGATTTTTTTATTATGCTATCTAAAGAGCAACACTGAAGTATCAGGCTGTGAAACAGGCCCATCCTTTAGCCAGTCTGGCTAACAGACAGACTCCCACCTGCCGCTCCTTCAAATTCTCCTCTCAGTGGAAAAAAATGGGAAAACAGAAACAAGTAAGCTCTCGTCTTACTTTAAAGGAGTTTGCTTAGTAAATAACTCTGCTGCAGCCTGGAGAAAATTAATCACTAGTCAATTAAAATAGACTTGATAGTGAGAAACAAGCTAACACACAGCCCTTACCTTCACCTTCCTTTTTCCCAGCCTCATCTTCACTCCTTTGCTCAGCTCCTCTACCCCTCTCCCTAAAAGCATACGAAGATGGAGAGTGGGATGTTGTGGTTGGAGCATGGCATTTGCTCTCTGCCATTCTTTCTTCCTTGTACTTTCTTCTTCTCACACTCTCTCCACAACCTGCAGTTTTTCCTTGCTCTTAGAAATCTTGCCTCAGAGTTTACCCAGTGAGCATTTGACAGCAGCAGCACAGCTCTCTGCTTCCACACAGGTCTTTGGTGACCTTGGCCCCTCTTCCCACTATTAACAAGTTTCCTTTCCTGGGTTTCAAACTATAAAATGAAAACAGTGATAGAATTCTGTTCTGCTTTGAATTCACAAATTCCTTCCAACTGAGCAGTTCTTGCAGGTATTTCTTAGCATATTGTATGGATGATGTATTATAAAAATATTCAATGTATGGATAATTGCTTAATGTGATATCTTAAACTGATATATTGGTTTTCTTTATTTACAAATGCAACACATGATATTAGAAATAGAGATGACGTGACATTTGTATGACTATTTCATTCTTGCCCCCTTTCTCCCCTTTTCTTGAATATTATAAATTGTGGACAGTTGAAGTGAAATTGTAAACTGCATATTAAATCATAATGTTCCTGCTCTATAGAACAAATAGGGCCTAATTTGGAGAAACACGAGCTCTCCTGTGATAGGACTGTCTTAGTCAAGCAAAATTGTGTCTAAAAGGAGACATGATTGTTCTGTTAAGAATGAAAAAACACTGGAATAAGAATAGAAGATTATGCTAACAGACAGTGTAGTCATAAGGACAAAAAATGACAACAGATAAAAAGGTTATACACATATATTAGAAATGGGTACTATTTTACTTCCTGAATATCTAGCATTAGGATCATCAAGGTTGTGACAGTACTGCTTTTAGGGTTGAAACTGACAAGCCTGACATAGTAGCAGTGGGGCAAAAATGTCACGGATCAAAGCAGTGGGAGCAAATTTCAGGAAAGGTCAAGGTAGGTTAGTTTCTGGGTCAAAATGCCCTGTGTAAGAAAGAACTTGGTCCTAAAGAATTCAGCTTAAATAATTAAGAAGGGCACCCTAAAAAATATGGTACTTGGTAGGAGAAAAAAATTAGAAAAAGAGTTATGATGGGTCTAATTACATTTGAAACTACTCATAAGGGAATTTTCTTCTGTATAGGGAAGCATTTCTCACAGATATTGAACTTCATAGTCATATGAGGACTCATAACTAGAATTCACATGGGAAAGAAATGTGTTGACTCTGATGGCTGACAGTGATAGACACCCACTGCGAGTGAGGCAATGGATCTGATGACCTAGTACCTACCTTCTAGGCCTTGGACTGCCCCCACCGATCAGGATAAATTTCATCCAATGCCACTTCTTTCCTCACAAAAGATGTTAGACAGACAAGGAAGGAGTTTTTTGTTTATTCACAGAATGACATTATGGGCAACTGCCAACAAACTCTAAACAGAATGAAATCCAGTCATCTCTGGGGACGAGAGTCTGTTTTACCCTTCTTGCCCATTCGCAATGATTTTGGCATTGTTGCTCTGATTGCAATAAATCAACATCCTTCTATGAGCTAGATTTTTGAAACAAAGTGTTTGTTTAAAAATGTATACCTGTCAGCAAGTACAGTTCCCTGTTTTGAATTTTTCAGTTTTTATTTCTATTCTAGATATTTGTTGAAGTATAATTGTGTAACAATTTATTTTTGTATTTGTTCATTCTCCAAGAAATGCTATATAGTTATCCAAAGTGATTTTCACAATCAAATTATGAACCACTGAAAAAAAACTTTTCTGAAGAAAATACAGATTCTTAAATCTAATGAAAGTGCTACCTACAGTTATTGTACTTGAGAGAAAGCAGTCATCTGTTCTGGTAGATACTAATTAAGCTATAGTGTCCACGGTATAGTAAACATTAGTGACCTTTTTTTTTTTTTTTCTTTCTTTCTTTCGTTTAAATTCTAACATGCAGATTATGATGGGGCAATTTAGTTCACACTCTTCTGGCCATTTTCTTATCATTATCATGCAATTTAATAAGATATTTCATTATTATTTAGTCTGAAACTTTAGCAGAGAAGTTGCTGAAATTACCTCTAAATTTATACTTGAGTTACTGGACTCATTATTTCAAACATCTTGGTTTGAATCAATATCAGTAATGATTCATTCTTTTGATTAAGAAGTGACTCCATCTGTAGATGTCAGATAATTACTGAGATGACCTATAATGAGAACATTTCACAACTCTCTGACTTAAATTTCTTATTCCCTCAACAGCATAATGACTTCCTCCTAGATCTTTTTATAGTGTGTCTATGCTCCTGGGGTTTCTTTTCATGATCAGTCACTATCAGTGGTTGCTTCTATCATCTTTTTTTTTAGACAAAGAAAGATAGTGGTTCCATACAACAAAAAAAGTGCTTTGTCTAGGATTTTATATATATATGTATGTATGTATGTATGTATATATATGTGTGTGTGTTTTTTTTTCCCTACGTATTTCCAAATTTTGTTACATTTGTGCGTATTTAAAACTGATATGATCTGCAATGGTAAAAGATGTTACAGTATATCCTTTGTTATTCATTTAAGTAGTCTTAGGGGAATCTGTGTTTTTAAATATAAAATATTAAGATTAGAAATTCAAGTTATTCTTTTGATCCCAACAGCTGGGAATATGGTATTTAAAAGTTTGTAAGAAGAAATGATAACTTTCACTGTGAGGCTTGCTGCAGTACTTGAAATTCATTGCTATAACAAAATACAAAGAGTGCTTTGTACTTAAGCTGTAAATTCTGTTATTTCTTTTGATGCTCTTGTGAACAATTTCTAGGGAATAGAAAAATTTATATCAATATCAGACACTTTTGACTCTACAAACTGCAGTTTTTTTACTTATATATGTTCACTGATATTTAATATCTTTATAATATAGTCAGGTAAATAGATTATGAATATCTAGCAGACTCTACACTCTGCTGTCCTCACTATTTTTATCTATTGGTTTAACAAATAGACTGCTTCAATATTGTTCTCTGATTTGGTTTGTGTGTTAATCCGTAGATGACAGCTTCTCTGTCAAGGATTTCCTGTACGTTCCTAATGCAAACACAATGAGCTACTTTTTATTTTTTGGTAAAAACTGCAAAACAAAAGGTCAAATACATGCAACGTTTTTATAATACATCTATTCAGGAAAGTAGAATCAGGGAACATACTCCCCACTGACTATTGTATGTATTTTTTTTCCTGAGTGAAAGAAACTTCAAGCTCATTAATTACTACCACTTCATTCTTTTCCCAAAATTTACATTCCTGTTATGTGACTGGCCTTGCTTAAATAGTTGGAAGTAATGAAGACTAAAATGACGGGCTTATTTCATGGCTTCCTTTTATAGTAAAGAGAAAGAAATTTTGTCTAACAATAGACCTTGACTACAGTAGGTCATAATCCTCAGAGACATTTCTATCACAAAATACCTTTAATACTGCACATTTACTGCATCAATAGACATCTGCTTTATTAGTGTAAAAAAATGGAATCATTATCCCTTCCTGATGTACATATAAATTTTAGACCTTACATTAAAAATGCATGCATGACTGAAACCAACAAGAACACTAATGAATGAAACTCATCTAACTTAAGATACCTGGCCTCACTGGATTGGGAAAGAAATCCTCACTATGATGACTTCCTTTCCTAGTGGATTTTCTGTGTGTGTGTGTGTGTGTGTGTGTGCTTGGGCTTCTGATGACAGAATAAAGAAACAGAACAAAGATCATAAAGGACAAACAACCCAAATAAAATTCAGTGACTCTTCTGAAATAGTAAAAAGCAGCAAGTATTCACAATATAAATCAGACTTTCTTAAATTGATGTCACAGTTTGCTCGGACCTCAACTACACTGGGCTCTGTACTTCTGCTGTGCTGTTCTACATCAGAACTCATTCATTCTGTTTTTTGTTATCTAATCTGATAATGGCTTTATAGTCATGAGAATGCCAGAGGTGAACAAATCAGGTATTTAAATAGATGAATACAGTGAAATTAATTAAATAAATAGTTTGGGCAGTAGAAAGACATGGTCTACATAAAAATGAATTTAACATAGTCTTGTCTTGAAGTTTCTAGGAAATATTTTATGTTCTTTCCTGGGCAAAGAAAGTATAATATTGTTTTGTCAGAAAATGAACATCCAACAGAGAACACTGCTATTCTTGACTAATCTGTTTCAGTTGTACAGAAAGTGCTTGTGCCTGAAAGAAATGTCCCTGTGAGTCTTTTTTGTATCTCACCTGCTAAGAAGAAATTCTTAACTTTTGAAATATAATCACTCTTCAAGAACTTCTCACATACATCTGTCATTATAGAGTGTACTAATTGCTAACAACATCAATTGAGTTCATTTCTCTTAAGATTTGCTTGTTTGAAATTGACCTAGATTTTATTGAGAGATCAGCATTAATAAAATTTACCACAAGATATTGTACAGATCTAGCTTATCAATTACACTGGTGATTTGAACTCTCAGAGACAACATAGCACTGCTCAGTCTCATCATGCAAACACTGTTGAAAGAGGGGACATAAACTTCACTAGTTTTCTCCAATAATAAGCACACAGTAAACAAAAATCCTATTCTGTAATATGATTACAAACTTTCAAATACTTAATGGGTGCTGCATTATTTGCAACATTAAAAGCCAGTACCCTATTTTGTGAAAATAATTAAGTACTGATTCAGTTTGGTTTAGTTTTTATAAATATGTATATCCATGAAAACATTTGACACGTACAGAAGATAAATCTCCCATCCCTTCCTTACCTTCTGTAATAACAAAGGAATGCCAGTTAATTTCCCTGTGACACATGCAACACAGTATAACTATTTTACAGAAATCTCTGTGTATATGCATGAGATTTTCATGAAAAGCTAGTAGGTTCAGCAAAACGAAACCAGCTTTCCTGGGAACAATGGAAGATTCAAATGAAAGCCAAGCCAAATTCTAATTCTGCAGCCCATCACTCAGAAGATGCTCTTCAGAAATGTCTATACATTAGCAATTCTGTATATGTATGTATGTATTTTATTCTATGTATGTGTGACTATTCTTTCTCAGAGCTAGCATTTCAGTTTTATCAGATTTTAGCAAATAAAGATTTTTAGAATGAAAATAAAATAGGCCTAATTTCTGTCAGATATGTAAACAATAATTTATAAATATACCCTTTGAAAATTATTCATCTACAAATTGACCATTGATTTATTATGAAGACTCCATTTGTCTTCATGCAATAACTGTATGGCTCGTGAATAACTTTCCCATGCAATTTGAAGGCGCTCACCTGGTCTCCCACCCATTTATTCATTTCTGCAATGACTTACTGTTCAGAATCCCAGATCAAAATAAACTATGTTGAAAAGATGATAACAACTTGACACTGAGATGTTTTTTTCCTTTTTGCAAGTGTATCTTCTTTAATTAAATCTCAGCTAAGAGACATTCTTGAAGTAGCAACAACTTTCTCTTTACATAAAAATGAACAATTTAAAACTTGAAATCTTGAAGCTTGATACAGAAATTTAGTATCTTGAGGAAATCAATTTCCCAGTATGTCCTTCTTGAGTTTTCAAGGTTAAATATTTTAGATCAAGAGGCTGCTGTAATTTAAAAGCTGCAGAGTTATTGTAGGTCTTTTTCAGGTTTTCATGGTTTCTTGCCAGTTATTTATGTTCAAGCAACATGTCAAAAACAAAACAAAACAAAACAAAACAAAACAAAACAAAAAAACATAAAAAAGCCACCAATAAATAGTTTTGATATTTTTGAACTTTGGTTAAACAAAACTAAATTTAGTCTGCTTGCAAAATAGCTGCCGATGTTATAAGAAAGCATCTACCTTCTTTAAATCTCCCATGCTTACAATTCATTCTTTATCTTTCTTCATTGCAGCACTCTGGAACAGTCTGTCTGCTCAGAGAGTTTGTGGAATCTCCTCTGGAGATATTAAAGACCCATCTGGAAACTTTCCTATGTAACTGCAGGGAACCTGCTTTAGCAGGGGTGTTGAACTCTATGATCTCCAGAAATCACTTTCAACTCTTACAATTCTGTGATTCTGTGATTTTTTATAATTCCCAGAGTTTTACTGAAAAAAGTGTATGATTAAAAATAGCAAAAATAGGTTGTCCTGAGAACAATCTACCAGCAACCTGTGCCACAGTATGGAAAAGCTAGTAAAAAAAAAAAGATTTGAATAGCTTTAGAAATACAGAATGGAAGTTCTTTCCACCACCCTTTCCCATCCCCTGTACTATGTTTAGTGAAGCCAGGCACTCCTTGTGGACAGTATGTTTGAAAAAAAATCTTTCAGAAAAAATTCATATCCTTATACTGAGTCTTGAAAGAATAGTTTATGATCTTGAAGCCCTTCCTGTTAAACCATAGTCTGCCTGATTTCTTGTCTTTTCTCCCTACTTTTTTTCCCACTTTTCTGTCTGTTTAAGAAAAGGCTTCGGCTTTTTAAAAATGTCTAACGTGTGGATTGCTGTCTTTGTAGTTTTTAGGCACTGCCATGCAAAGCCATTATCACTGTTAAGCCCAGTGGGAGTTAAGGAGAACAAGAGAGAGGAAATATGCATTGCTTTTTCTACAGTGAACCCAAGAGAATTTCAGAATTGCTTCCTGATACTAATAGTGTTTTTTTCAACTGCAATAGTTAATTACACTGATAAAAACATAAAGAAGCATGCAAGTTTTTTTTTTTTTTTTTTTTTTTTTCTGATATAGTTTCTGCTGAAATGAAAGCTGATTTTGCCATGCTAAAATATGTTTTGTTATCAGTGGTCAGTGAACGATTACTTCAGTGCTCTCTAAGTCATGGCACACAACTGGAAGAACTCAGATATACTATAGAACTTCGGCACTACTGAAGTAACCAAAAGTTATTGAACTCCCGTTCAGTGTCCTAGAATTTATGGCAGCACAACTGAGCAAGTCAGCAATTAATGAAGTGATTTAATTAAGAGATCATTTAAAAATCAGTTAAGAAGTCTAAGAAGTTTTCTTTTTCTCAGCCTTTTGCTGAGTCTCTGTGATATATGCTTATGTAAGCTGTATTTTTATGTAGGCTTTTTGCACTAATTTTTGTTTTTCTTTGATGACAACTGGCATGCTGTTTTCCTCTTAAGCCAGAAAAGACATTCTACCTTCCTCTTACATTATAACATTGTGTCTAGATCTCTGATGAAGGTGTTCTGATCACTCTTCAGTCTAAGCAGATTCAAATGACATCTTTAGGATTTGCAGATGAACATGCTATGTACCAAATAAAGTTAAGGCCACAACTGTGCTACTGTTCTTCTGTTCTGAACTGTGCCTGTTCTTCTGTTTAAGTCAGCTATCCAGTCTTATCTGGAAATCAGTATTTGAACCACCTTGCACAAAAACATGATGGAGCTTATAAATATGTTGTAGAATTTCAGCTGTGGGAACATAAGCATGTTTTTAAAGAGAAAATTTAAGTGACCAGTATACTTATATGTCTAGACAGAACTTTTGTTATGTCTTTTAATTTGACTGAAAGTGAACCAATTCTAGGAATTTACACCACACTGGGATGAAAATATGAAATTAAGAATTTACGAAATTTAAATGTATGAATTTACAATTTCATTGAATGCTTAACAAATTTGAAGTGTATAAAATCCTAGTCTACAGAATTATACTGTCTAAATAATAACTGTGTTTATAACTTAGATTTTGAATAGGACTTAAACTGATTATTTTGGTGGCATATATACAAACAACAATATGAAGTCCTCTGAAATTGTCCTACTACAGCTGTGTGGATCTGTTAAAGAAAAATGAAAAGGAGAAGAAAAATTCTTTTGAGGTAAGTTCATGTTTTGACATTTTGCACATTAACAATGAACAATTTTACATTTTAAAATTAAAATGTGAAAGCATATTTGTGAGGAAAAAAATGCCTGTGGTTAAACAATCAGAAGAATTGCAACATTCACAGCACTATACCTCTTCACACACAATGGTATGTATACACAAGATATCTACAGTCAAATATTTCTGTATTATCCCTCCTGGTAATTAAACTGTTTGTTTGGCTTGTATGAACTACAGAGCTGATTGCATAGATTCCTGACAGATTCTGATGAATGAAACTGAAAAGACTATTTAAAATCAAATATGAAATAAATAGAAAATGGCTTCCAAGAGAACAAAGAAGCTAAAACAGCCACACCAGGTGAGGAAGAGAGGAGAGCAAGCCTCAACGTTCCCACTAGGAGTTGAATGTGCAGCTTGTTATAAAGAGCTGTTATTCCTATCCACGTAATTCTATTATTAGTAGAGAGAAAAAAACATTTAGGTAAAATGCTACATATTTTGAAGTAACTACATAGTTTTTTTAAAATTATTTTTTATTTTAATTATTTTTTGTTTTTTATATCCTTCCTTCAGATTAATTACAAGGACAAAAAAAAAAGAACTATATTTAATATGTATAAATATTTGTGAATTTCTATGTGAATTCTATATAGAACATTAAGAAAAAAAATCAGTAGAATGTGAGAGGAACTTGTGTAATTGTGACTGTAGAAAATGCCTTGTAGGATCTACAAAGTCCCTATGAAATTCTATTGCTGACCAGGAAAATGTTGTACATGGTCATTTTTTAAAAAGGAAAATATTATAGCCATACAAATTTGCGTAACTTTGAGCTCCATGGATTGAACACATTTTATCAAGTGCTATACGATCCAAAATCTAATTTATTTGCTTACCAAAGATAAACTTAAAAAACAAAAAAAAAAAACAAAACACATTTGTGAAAGTTAAATCACACCATCAAACAGATCTTCTGCCATCTGTTTTCCCTACAGTGCATTCAAACTACTCATCTCCAGGAATATGGACATGGGAAGAATGACAGAATTGTTCCACTTTGTGTTGCACTATTCATAACTAGTGATGCTGCTAGAGCAACATTGATCATGCTCCTCCTCTTTTTCCTAATCAGAGCATGCAGGCACCCTTACTTACATACTTTGAATTAAGGCTAAGCACCAAAGTAGATAAAATAGCCTGTCACCACCTTTACAGGTTAATAGAGCCAGGAATTAAACTCCTAAAAATAAGGAATATTTCCCTCTGGAATGTCAGTTCTACAAAGGCACCTCTTAGACTCATTTAACATGAAATCTTAAACAATGCACTTGGATTGGACTAATTCCAGATATGTATACAGACTGGGAGAAGAACTTCTTGAGAGTACCCTGCGGAGAAATATCTGGGGATCCTGCTGGATGAAAAACTGAACCTGAGCCAGCAGTGTGCTCTTGCAGCCCGGAAGGCCAATGGTATTCTGGGCTCTATCAGAAGATAGGTAGCCAGCAGGGACAGAGAAGTGATTGTACCTCTGTACTCTGCTCTCCTGAGGCCCTCCTGAGTACTATGTCCAGGACTGGGACCCGCAGTACAGGAAAAATGTGGAGCTGTTGGAGAGGGTCAGAGGAGGGCCAAGGATGATCCAAGGGCTGGTTCACCACCTCTACAAAGACTTGTTGAGGGAGCTAGGCTTGTTCAGCCTGGAAAAGAGAAGGCTGTGAATAGACCTCTTTGAAGCCTTCCAGTTTTTAGAAGGGGATTATAAACTGCAGGGGAAACAACTTTTTACAAGGATAGGTAGTGATGGAAGAAGGGGGAATGGATTTAAGCTCATGGGGGAAAGATTAGGCTAGATGTCTAGACGTCAGGGAGAAGTTTTTTACAGAGAGAGTGGTGAGGTGTTGGAACAGGCTGCCCAGACAGAATGTGAATGCTCCGTCCCTGGAGGTTTTCAAAACCAGGTGGGATGGGGCCCTGTGTGAGAATCCTTCTTTGTTTTTTGGCTCAAATCTTGAGGTATTTCTTGTGATAAGACTCTGATTGATTTATTGAGGAGGAAAGAGATGGGTGCTACCATGTAACAATCGACATCACTTTGGGAACATTTGAAAGCCCCTTCCTCCAGAGCTGCTTGTCTCCAGAAGAGAGTGCTCAGGAGTGTTTACTGGTGGAAGATCTGGACTGCGACTAAATAGCGCCAGCTTGGTATGGGAAAACTGGGGAATGATACCACTGTGTCCTGTGAAAAACAGGATGGGCATCCCTGCTCCCTCTTATCCGCTGGTAAGGTCTGGAAGATGGGAACAACGGAATTTCTCCTGACATCTCAGAGCCAGAAGCTGCCACTCCAAGGAGAGCTGACTGAACCACTTTGAATTTGAGCTGTCACTCCAAAAAGAGTTGACTCAACCACTTTGAAACCATTGAAAAGGGGGCCATCATCGCCATGGTCACCATCAACAGAGCAATGCCTAATCACCCACCACTACTGAAGACTGAACTATGAACCATGCTGGATCCATGGTGGTGTCTATCTCCCTCTTGCTTCCTATAGGGACTCCCTGCTTCTTTCCTATCTTTTCTATCACCCTCCTTCCCTTTCCCATTACCCTAATTCATAATAGTGTTCGTACTCCCCTTCCCCATCTCCCTGATTAAGATCTGTAATAAACTGGTTGGACCAACATTTGAACCGTTGTTTCTTAATCTCACGCCGGGTATACAGATATTAAAAGAACCTCCTTTTCCTCCTATAAATTGGAGCGAGATACCCTGGGCAACCTGGTCTAGTGCCAGACCTGGAGGTTGGTGGCCATGCATGTGGCAGGGACTGGAACTTTATGATCCTTGGGATCCCTTCCAACTCAAACCATTCTATGATTCCATGATTCTGTATAGACTTGTGAAAGTCTTTTCTTCATGGAAGGAAGCTTGGGTAGACCATCTGACACTGTGGAAATGCTAATTTGATATTAATGCATTTTTAAATTGACTACATATTTTGTCTCTTTGCTCTTAATTCAGCATATATGATAGATTATGACGTTAGGAATAAGTTTTTGGAGATATCAGAAAGAGGAACCTGTCAGATATTTGTTTCTAAGAATTTTTGAAAAAGCAGAGTTTAACAGCTGAAAGTAATTGCCATGCAGAGCCTGTTCAGAAGTGCTGGAGAAATAGCCTGATAGCCTAACTGGAAACCTGTTTTTTGGTGAATGCATAGAACCTTTAGTTTATTGCTTCCTTGTCACCTGTTTTATCAGAGATAGGCCAAGTAATAGTTGAGAATGATCCCTGGATATATTTCTTTGCAATAGAGACAGATCTTTCTGTTTCCTCTTACAAGTGATGATTTTTGCACGTCCTTTTCCTCATACACTGTATTTCAACTACACTTAAAATGTGAGATGACTTGGCCTGATTTGCTGACATTAAATAGAATTGAAGACACTCAGAAACTTAGTAGAGATATCATAGGAAGCAGAATGTCAATCTCTGACTTCTTCCAATGAAAATCTGAAACGTTCAAGGTGAGACAAATTCCCCTAGTCACCATAGGATTCAAGGACTAGATTTTGGTTAGAGACAAGTGGGATAGTTCTTTCTCTTAATATTTCTTAATGTTTGTTATTTGGAGCAAAATATGAAAACAACCTGAAAAACAGGAAAGGAAGGAGTTTGAGAAACCACTTGAAAGGCTCTATTACTAAACTGTTGAGGAACACATATCTGCAAATATATGAATATGAGTTTTTTCATTTATGGGAAGTATGAAGAAGTATGCGAATTATGAACGCTTTTTAGAAATTAGAGAAATGAAAATGGCTCTTTTATATAGCAGTCATTGACAGGACTCTGTAGTTTCCAGAGTTCACATTTATTATAAATTTGGTTTATTGGGAATTATTTTTAAATATTAACAGGTTGTTTCTAAATATTGCTGAATATTTTTGTAAATTGAATGTCCTTTTATTTTCTTCACTTCAATGGTAGAAGTGTTTAGCGTTATGGAATCAAACACTAAAGCAGCAGAAACTAAGAGCTGTCAGTGACTGTCACAGTCAATGTATGACTGTGGAAACAAATATTGTCTTGCCAACAAAACCAGGAATATCTTTTGTTCTATAATTTTAAATTGATATTCAGTCTGAGAGATTTGTTTCTATATGAGTAGAAAATACTGAATATCACTGGCACTGTATAAAAATTCAAATTTCTTTATTAATGCAAGAGATTGTTGCATATGATGTTGGTCATCATATTTTCTGATATTCTTTGATAATGAGCACTGAAACAGCATTGATACAAATTTTGCCATGTGGGGCAGAATAATATCCTTCCAGACTTCTGTGTGGTTTGAAGTCCCAAATAGTTTTCTGTTTAGAGTTTTCTTGGTCTTTCACTGTATAAACATTTATAAAATGCTTTTTAAAAGTAGATTCTTCATGTCTGGAAAAATATCTGAAAAGGGTAGGAAAGAGAAAGAAAGAGAGAGAGAAAAGAAAGAAAAAAAAAAGATGAATAAATACTCAATAGTCATCTTCAGAGAACCTTGAAGACAGATGGTTAAAAATCCTTGTCAGGAAGAACCAAAGTAGAGTCTGCATGAGCAATCTTAATTCTGGCTCTTCATAGAAGTTCATTACAATACTAATTAATTCAATGACCACATGTATTTCTCAAATAATACAATAAATTGAATGTAGTTTTATATGACCTATATGCACATGCTTACCATCTTGGAATACATTTCCTGTTTTGAACATTTAGTCTGTTTTTTTTTGCTGTCATAATGAAACATGCATGTTTATTGAATATGACTTTGATATAATAACAAGGCTATGCCTGATTTGTAATTCTAAGGTATAATTTCAGGAGCTACCTTCTCTGGCTTTAATCTAGGTGGTTTTGGCTATAATTGCCCTGACGATACAGCACAGGACTCAGTCCCTTGAGTAAATATAAAGGGATTCCTTATGTGCTTTTACCTTTAGGTGTTGAAGTCCATGCTCTCACATTTGCTATTGTTATCTGAATTACTTAGATTAAAGCTAATCTACAGTGCTGCAATCAAAAGTCCCTTTAGCTTATGTGCAGACAGCTCAAAGATTTTAAATTTGACAATCTGGGCACAGATACTTGCAATCTGAACCATATTGGAAAGGTATGCTTTAAATATAGAGGTGGGGTTTGCCCAGACAAATTAAAAAAAAAAGAAAAAAGAAAAATGCAGCAGATATTTGGTTCTGCAAATATAATTAGTATAGATTATAAAAATCAAATGACTGTCTTCCCTCACAAAAAAAGAAATTGGGATCATGCATTAATTGACTATGGAGCTTCTTAACTCACAATGGACAGAACATCCATAAAATTATTCCAGATTCTGAGGATCTGAAAGCTAATCTGAGCAAGGAACAAGACAGAGGATGGAATGAGGAAGCCGAGACAATCAGAGTTGGAGAAATTAGGGAAGACCACGGTTGAGAAAAGACAAGGTTAGGATGTAAACCAAAAAATAATAGTAAGGAAAAATGACAGAGTTAGAATAGGGTATAAATTGCAAAGGGAAGGAAAAGACATCTTCAGAATGTTTACCGTTAGCAAGAGAACAATTTGAAGTAGCTGTTACTTAAAACTCGGTAAATCTGTATTCTATGAAAGTCTTGAAGAGCTGAAAAGAACCTGACAGATAAAGCACAAGTTAAGGTAATGGGTACCTAGTTAGCCTAGAGAAAAATTATGAAAAATATGCAAGAAAACCTAATTATGGTTCTTTTAGATGGTTTCTTGGTGTTTTGTATTAATGCAGTTTTCCTCACTGAGTTTCCACTCAGAGTGTTTGAGACTCTTCATAGCTCTAACCCAGCTGTGCATTATGGGCTCTGTTTGCCTTTTCTAGAGGAGTTTGCAAGACTTGGAAGATTTCATTCAAGCTTTGAATCATGTACATTTGACTGTTTTCCTCACCATAAAATTCTGATACAATAAAGAATCTTGCTGGAATTTTCTAGTACAATGTTACTTCTGAATTATGCTAACTCTTTTCATCCATCTATTGGTTTGCAGAGGACACTGTGGCTTCAACTTAATTAGGTTAAATAGTTCCAATAAGAATTAAGAGATAAACTGAATGGCCAGGGTGCAACTAAACAAAAATACAATGTGATAGGTGAGTAATTGGCCGATGGGTTGATCCCAAAGAACTGTGGTGAATGGAGTTCCACCAGTCACTAATGGGTTTCTCCAGGACGCCATATTACAGCCAGTTCTCTTTAATGTTTTTGCATATAGATTGGATGTATTACTAGAAGGAATTTTGATCAAGTTTGCTGATTATACTTAATTGGAAGAATCTGTTGACTCTTTAGGTGTGGAGAGGCCTTGCAGAGAGATCTAGAAAAATTGGAGAGCTGGGAAACCACTAACCGCATTAAGTTTAACAAAAGAAAGTGCTTTATTCTGTACCTGGGAAGGTACAGAATAAAGAAGGGCAGCCCTGGCTATACTGACTGGAGGATGAAATAATGGAGAACAACCATGCAGAAAGCAATTTGGTGGGAAAGGATTTAAAGCTATTAGAGAGCATCCAAAGGAGAACTACTGAGATGTTGAATTGTCTAGAGAGGAAGATATATGAGGAGAGGCTGAAGCTTCGTTAGCAGAAATCCTTTACCCAGAGAGTGGTGAGGCACTGGAACAGGTTGCTTAGAGAAGTTGTGGATGCCAAATCCCTGGAGATGTTCAAGGTCAGGTTGGATGGGGCCCAGGGCAGCCTGCTCTACTGAGTGGCACCTCTGCACAAAGAAGAGGAATTGAAACTAGGTGATCTTTGAGGTTCCCTCAAAACCAAACCATTCTATGATTCAATAATTCCATGATTCAATGATTCAATTATTCTATGATTTAGTGATTCGATGATTCTATGATTTTGTTGTCCATGCAAGGATAAAGGCATAGGGAAACTCTGCTACTTTCCTGAGTATTTTGTTGTAGCTTTCCTACACTCATTTGCATGGATGTGGCCTGCTGACAGAGGACAAGAATGGAGGACCAGAGTACAGTTACCAGATGAATATTCTTCTTATATGAAAAGTATATTTTCATCCATAAAGGCATGTCTAACAATACCATAGGCCTATGGTACAAATTAATAGCAATTCCAAATGTAGCAGGACATCTTTGATTGCCACTCAGTTTGTGATATAATGCCAGAGCTCATTAGTGAGTTTTTCTTCTTTACTCAACCAAGCAGTGGAATGCATTTTCCAATAATGAATGATACCACTGTTGCATTAATGAATTTCACTGCATTGATCAATTGCCAAATTCAAATTTTGACATAGAAAATGAAAATCTTTGAGGGAGGATAGCAATAATCCCTTCAAGTTCCTGCTGTTAAGAGAGAAAGCCTTTCCCTTCTCCCTATTATCCTTTTCTACTCATCTGCCAGTTGATTGCTCTTGTGCTAGTGACAGGAGATAAGAATTAATAGCTTGCAATAAATTTTCTCAACTAACAATTAAAAGGTGAAATTGTTTTCATTTGTGCAAGTGTTTACTTTTGGGTTTAGAGGAAGGAGTTCATAATACAAAATTCTCAGAAAAAGTCTGTATTATAGAACGTGAAGAAAAAATCTCTGACTTAGAAAGGACCTTGAGGAAGAGTGATGTTCATCATTTACAGCTCCTTTTTTCAGGAGGAAAATTGGAGAGAAGGAAGATTCTAGAACTCAGTGCTCTGGGGCTTGTGACTTCTGAAAACTGTTAATAATAATAAACATCACGGCTTCAAATTGGATAAAATCTCCAAGATGGAGTTTCTCTCTTTTGCAGTTCACTCTGATCATTGAAATGGAAGCTGCTGAAGCACTGGAATGTAACATACAAGCTAATTTCAAAACAAAGACCCATGTTTGCAGTTTAGAAGATTTGAGAGATCTGCAGAATCTTTGTCCTAGTCTGACTTTCTATTGTCATTGTGGAGGTAATGCATAACATTCTTGCACCACTTATAAGGCTGAGGCCTCACCTCTCTCTTAATTCTTCCGCATTCCTTAAAAAAAAAAAACAAACCTTAAAAATGTCAGGCAGAGAGTGAACCTGGAGTTCCTGAAAGTTAAAAATGTGGTAAAAGATAAATTAGAATGGACATTCTGACATCTTAGAATAGAATAATTTTGTAGGTAATCAAATTGTTACTATTTTCCTTACAAACAGATAACACTGGAATAATCAAAGTATTAGCTGAATATTACATTTATGGGTAGCAGCTGTTTTCTTTTTTGTTTGGTTTCTCCTACATATACTTGGATTCTGTAGGCTAGAAAATTGTAACAGATAAATGATAGCTGCACAGCGTAAAATGCATGTATTAATATTGAAATTGATGTTCATCCTTCTTTAAAAGAACAAAGTAAAATCCTTCAAGTCAGATTTCTCTTTAATTTTGAAACGCTTCACTTTATCTTCATCTCAAAGTTACTGACCAGTGCTCCTAGTGCAAATAGAAATAAATCATTGATCACTGAAGAAATTTGGTGAGTTACACATCTTCCTTGTCCACCTGTTCCGGTGGGCTGTCTCTGCTTTTACAGCAGAGATATCTTGGCAATGAAACACACATGTGAATGCAATCTCATAATCACGAAATACAATTTCCTTAACATTTTCAGCAATATATGTTTACAGGTTTCTCTCTGAGATGCCTCGTTAATATATTCACCCAACATTTGCTCAGGTGATGGCTAGCTGAAACTTTTAGGGGCACTGTTGATTGCTCCCCTGTGGTACCATCTGCCTGACTTGACTCGCAATGAAATGTGTGTTTTGCTATGCTCAGGTGTCTGTAGTTCAAGCACTTCCTTGTATTTAGCTAATGGGGGCAGACAAATCTTTCTGTAATATACAGTACTTGTTTTCTCTTGAGTCATGTGCCTCACAGAGGCACCAGAAGAGAATATGCCCCCAAATACAATCCAATCAAAAGGAATTAAAACAGCAGTCTGTATTAGTACTCTGACTACAAATCACAGAAAATATTAAATAGTAGAAATAGTAAAAGCAGATTGCTGAAATGAGATGATACAATTGAGGTTTGCAGTACATGCATGTTTGTTGCTTCATAAGAAAAAAAGATGATGCTGCCTGAAGCAGAATTTTCTGAGGTACTTACCACTGTGGTAGCTAAGCAACATTACATTTAGCAACATAATAAAATTAACTAAAACATTCAATTTTTCAAGTACCATCTAGTTCCTTGTTTTCCAGGATATAATAATTATGTAAGAGAAACTGAAAGGAATTCTGTCATGGTTCATGCTTCAGCATTTTATTCTTGTCCTTAACCCCCAATTATATCGATGGGAGTTTGACGGGTGTTTTTGAAGGTTCCATTAGGTGTGTCTCTGAATCTTCAGATATGAGACAATTTTTAAAACTGACTTGTAGGCCATATAGCCCTCTGAGAGTTACATTAAAAACAAGTGCTTGGCTACAATTGTTATGTTGCATTTTGACATACTGTAGAGTAAGAAATTGTTAAGAGTGGTGAGCTAGAGGTGTTCAAGGCCAGATTGGATGAGGTCCTGGGCAGTCTGGTCTAGTATTAAATTGAGAGGTTGTTGGCCCTGTGTGTGGCAGGAGGGTTGGAGACTCATGATCATTGAGGTCCCTTCCAACCCTGGTCATTCTGTGATTCTGTTAATTTGCAGCTCATCCTGACTACAAACTGACATGTATTAAAATTAAAATTTAAAACAAACAAACAAACATGTTTTTAAGATTCTTATATCTTCTATGCTGATTATGTGCTAGACACTTTGGTTGCAGGTATTACTGGTCATAATTCAGTTTAAATCAGTGCAGCTTAATTGCTGGGTACACACACTTTGAAATTTCAGGTGCATTTGGATAGTGTACTTGAAATATAGTACAGAGTTTTATTTACTGATACTCTTTGGATAAAAACTGAAGTTGTTGAACAGAAATTCTAATGAGGTTAAAGTTGTGAGTCTATATATCATTTTCAAATATTTCTTAAAACGTGTCTGTTTTCTCCCTGTTACAGGACTTCATCCCATCTGAGATGCACTGTAATGAAAGCTTTTGCTGCATAAGTAAATATGACTTTTAAGAAGTGTTATTCACTTATCCTGGATTTTACTCTTTGTGATAGTCCCTAACCAATAGTGAGAATATTTCATTCAGTGTTAAAGAATGATAACTGACAAAAGTTCTCTTAAATCCACCACTTGCTCTTCAATTTGCCTTTATGTAGATAAAATATTTTTCTTTAAGGAGATGTCATGCTTCTTTTTGATAATGTATTTTATTAAATGTAAAGCAGTGAAGTTAAAGGTCTGGTTTAAACCAACAAAAGCAATGAAATTTTCCACTTTGTTAACTTACTCCATATGCTTAGTTAATGCCACACATAATAGAAAAGTTGGCAACTGCTCTAAAGCCATTGCATTACTTTTACAGCCAGTGAAATGGTTTGAAAAGATATACTGAAGTGTTGGAGCGTTCCATTTTTTTTTTCTGTTTAAGCCAATATCATAATTTGTTTAATTTTTTTTTTTAAGCTACTTATATACATGCTTGTTTTTATCACAACAATGCAGAAAATGAAAAATCTTGGTTTTGTGCCTTTTTTTAAAGTCAAAGTCAAACCCAGTGGATTAAATCTGATTGGAAAAAAAGAAAAAAAAAAAAAAAAAAAGAAGAAAAAAAGACCGTGCTAGCCTTCAATACAGACATGAAACAAAACCAAATCCATCTCTACAGCTTTGTCTGTTTCTTATCTAAAGTCTGTTCCTTGCACTTTGATTTATAGTTTAAGATTTTATAAGGACCTGTTTCTTTTAGATTAACTTATTGTGATACTTTTCTGCTAGAAGCCCTTTAGAGTGGGGTGGGTTTTTTTTCAGTTTGGCATCTCTTTTTCTTCTTTTTATATTCTATCTCATGCTTTTTTTTTCTTCTTCTTTGATACCTAATTTCTTCTGTTTTCTTTCTCATGCCTTTCTTCCCTCAGTTTTATTTTTCCTTCTTCAGCTTGAATAACATTTTTTATCTTCCAATAAAGTATTAATTTTCTGTATAGTTCTTTTCTTAGAGGCAGTCTTTCTATCAGCTCACTTTCACCAGCTAAGAAGTTTTCTGCTGTGTCTAAGGGATGAGATACGCACACTGTAAGGGTGATTTATCCCACCTTTCTGGTCAGTAGGCTGTGAAGACTCTCTTACTCATTACCTGATTAGTGAAAATACTTAAATAGATGTCTCATTTTCCAAAGACTAGAGGTGAAAAATATTTTTATAATTTGGCAAAGAATACTTTGAAGTTCAAACTAGTAAAACAGAAGGTATTCCATGTTTCTGATGTATTTTTCTAACATGGCATTACCCTATCCTCTCGCAATTTCAGCCTCTTTGCTGTAGGCTCCATAGACCTGTGACCACGTGGTCTTTAATATCTGTGTTGGTAATACCTAGTCAGTAATCAGAATATCTTTCTCAGAAATGATTGTTAACTTTTTCTAAACTTACGCTTCTGCCTAAGGTTTGGATAACACAAAGAAAAGCAACTCAACAGCAAATAAACAAAAATCACACCTCACTGTAATCCTTGTCAATGTCACTAATTTCTGTCATGACATTAACTCTCTTCCATGAAATTAACTCACTTTTGTTTTTGTTTTTGTTTTTGACTCAGATCTAGGATAGGAATAAAAATCATTAATCAACAACTAAAAGAATTCCACCACCAAATTTTTACTTAAAGATAGATGAGCATAAAACTGAATGACAGTTTGATTTCAACATTTTCTGCGTGTTATTTGTTGCTGTTATTGTTTTGTTTTGTCTTTCTAGCAAGAACAGCCAAGCCACTTGATGCTGCTTTATGGCGTGGCAGCAGGAGGCAGGGGGCACTCAGGACAACTGGCTTGGATTATGCAAAAGGTTATTCCATACCACATAACATCAAGCAGAAGGCTATAAAACTGCGAGGAGTTGCTGGGTGTCATTGAGCATGTGGTGAGATCTTGCATTCCCAGTGGGCTGTTTGTTGGCAGGCAGCTGTCTGTATTGTTAGCTGGGCGTTGGTTACCAGGTGACAGTGTTTGCATTTCAGCTATATGTATATATTGTTATAGAATGGCATTTTTGCTTCCATTTTACTCTTTTTTTCTTAGTAACTGGTTTTTATCTCAACTTGAGTTCTATTTTGTTCCCGCTTCTCTCCCTCATCCCATTTGTTGGGGAAGTGAGTAAAAGGCTGTGTGATGTTCATCTGTTATGTAAACAGAATAATACGATGGCTTGAGTTGGAAGGAACCTCAAAAATCATCTTCTACTAAATCCCCTGCCATTGGCAGAATTGCCACCCACTTGGTCAAGCTGCCCTACTACTAAACCTGGCCTTGAGTGCTTCCAGGGAAGGGACATCCACTGCTTCTCTAATTAGCTTGTTCCAGTGCCTCTAAGCAAAGAATTTCCTTCTGATTTGTAATTTAAATCTCTACTCTTTAAATTTAAAGATATTTCTCCTTGTCTTAAGATGTCCTTTAGTACTAGAAGGCTATGGTGAGTTCTCTGAAACTTCTCCAGGCTGAAAAAGCCCAGTTCCCCCAGTATTTCTTCACAGGAGAGGTGCTCCAGCCCTCTAATCACCTTAATGTTCCTCCTCCAGACCCATTCAAACAGTTTCACGTCTTTCTCATGCTGGGGGCCCCAAATCTGAACATAGTAGTCCAGATATGGTCTCACAAGAACAGAGTGAAAGAATACAATCACTGCCTTCTCCCTACTGACTACCCCTCTTTTGTTGCAGCCTGAGATATAGTTGGTCTTCTGGGCTGCAGGTGTACACTGCTAGCTCATGTCAAGCTTTTCATCCTAATCTGCTAGTCCTTCTCCACAGGGCAAGAAGCAATTCTCCCAGTTTGTATATATATCTGCAACTGCCCTGACCCAGCTGCAACATCTTGCTCAGGACCAACCTTCTGCAGGTACTGTGTCTTATGTGAAAGCCCCATGAAGATGCTTTGAAAATCTTTGATGTTAATGTATATAAATCCTTCTTTGCTTTCTGGTTCAAAGCTTGCTTTCCAAGGTATTTCTTGTGATAAGACTCTAGGAGATGAGAGATGGTGTTGCTTTGTGGCAATCAACATTACTGTGTGGACAATTTTACATTTGAAAGCATTTCTTTGGAGCTGTTTGCCTTCGGATGAGAGTGCTCAGGACGATTTTCTGGTGGGAGATCTAGCCTGTGACCAAATAACTCCAGCTTGCTATGGGAGACTGGGGGATGATACCATTGTATCCTGTGAAGGCAAGATAGAAGTTGGTACCTCCCTGCTCCCTCTTATCTGCTGGCAAGGCCCGGAAGATGGGAACAAAAGGAGTTCCTGCTGATATCCAAAAGCCAGAAACTGTCACTCCAAAAAAAGCTGACTCAACCACTTTGGACTTACAAATAAGTTTGTACTACCATTGGAAAGAAGTTGCCATCATTGCCATGGTCACCGTCGACCTCAACGGAACAACAACACCTGATGACCCACCACTACTGAAGATCAGTGACTGAACTATGAACCACACTGGATCCATGGTGGTGATTATTTCCCTCTTGTTTCCTACAAAGACTCCTTGCTTTTACTTCCTATCTTTTCTATCACCCTTCCTCCCTTCCCCATCACCCTGATTAGGATTTGTAATAAACTGGTTGGACCAACATTTGAACCATTGTTTCTTAATCTCATGCCGGGTGTACAGATATCAAAGAACCTCCTCTTCCTCCTATAAATTGGAGCTAGGCATAATGGCAGTAGGATTTTGTGTTTTTTCAACTGAATCCCCATGGAAAGTGGGATTCAGATTCAGATTATATCTCCACATAAAAGCCTCCATATTGATCAGGTATCAAAGCTTCTGGTATGACCAGTGTACATTTAGTCAATCAGTCAAAGTGTTAATAAACAGCAGCACAACTAGTTAGTAGATATCTATGTTAGAATTAGCCAAACTATGCTTTCAGCACTTTCTGACTGTAGTTACTAGATCTCCATTGATAACTGGAGCCTTAATACTAGTACCTTTCTTCTGCATCATACTGTAGGGAAATTAATTGGTAAAAAAGAAAGAGATAAACAAAAGCTATAGAGAAATACGGGTGAACTTAAGGAGGTTCAACACGGCAAAGGGGACTGGAGCACCTCCCCTACGAAGACAGGCTGAGGGAGCTGGGCTCATTCAGCCTGGAGAAAAGAAGGCTGCGGGGTGACCTCATTGCAGCCTTTCAGTACCTAAATGGAGCCTGCATACAGGAGGGGAATCAAGTCTTTGAAAGGGTAGATAACCGCAGGACAAGGGGAAATGATTTTAAGTTGAGGGAGGGAAGATTTAGATTGGATGTCAGAGGGAAGTTCTTTACAGAGAGAGTGGTGAGGTACTAGAACAGGCTGCACAGAGAGGCTGTGGATGCCCCATCCCTGGAGGTGTGCAAGGCCAGATTGAATGAGGCCCTGGGCAGCCTGGTCTAGTATTAAATGGAAAGGTTGATGGCCCCTTAAAAAAAAAAAAAAAAAGGTCACATAATCTCTTGCTCATTTAGTCATCATCTCTTGCTCCAGAGCTAAGAGGATCAGAGATTATTATTTTAAAAAACTGTAATAATGTGTTTTTTTCTTTTTCTTTTTTTTTTTTTTAATAGTTTGCCTCAAGCATCAACAGCTGGCATGAGATACGACACTGGATTAGATGACATTTTTTCTATTCCACCACAGTCATTGTATGTTCTTAGATATGGCTGACTACAGATATAGCAGATTCTTTAATAAAATATATGAATATATATTTGTAAATTATATCAATTCCTAAACCACTACAAAAAATCTATTACCAAAGAGAAAAACAAAGCAAAACAAAATCAAAACAAGAAGAAAAGACATCAGATTCTAATAAGTAGTATATTAACAATAATATAAGACTGAATAATTTGGGGACTAGTTATGTGCCCAGTCTTATATATAATAAAGCCATAATAGATCTTAAAGTGTCTCCTAGAGCTTGTCATCAGGTCAGAAATGGAAATATTTTAAAACACATGACGCACTAGAAGAATATGGTTTGCTTACATGCTGTTGAAAACCCTTCAAACCCATTCTCTATCAGCAAAATATTTTTAGTGTCAGAGGTAGAAAAATAAAAATGCCATTTAGGATAGCATATGAAATAGTGAAGCATTAATCTGACAGTAAAATTTTTAGGAAAAAAATAATAGGATATACACCACAGTGAAATCATGTGAAATGTTTTAGATTTAACAGTCTGTCAGGATACTAAGATACTGATACTGAGGCCTCCTTACGACAAAAATTCCTGATGGGGAAACTTCTGTTAATACTTTAGTGACTTCCTTCCAGCTATTCCATCTTGGCAGAATCTTGAAACAGTTTCTGAATGCCATTCCTTGAATCAATGAAAAGGTGCCATAAGCATGTTTACAGAATGTACTCTTGTCCTTGGTTTCAAGCATATGGTGTGATAAATACAGTACCTGCCATATGGAGGTTGGATATCACAGGAAATTTAACTCATTAGCCATATCTCCACTTGTGATTTGATTTAATATGCACATACGTTCTGCATATTACTGCAGTTGTAACTAAAAGTAGGACACTTTAAGTCTGTTCTTAGTTATTCTACAGTGTCCTCCAAGAAAGTTCCCCCCTCCAGCTGAGCAAGGAGGAGTTCCAATAACACTGTCACAACTGGAAATAACTCTTTGCAATAAATCATGGCTATTTCATACTTTGATGCAGTGAACGTAGTGAAATGTGTTCAATTTTTTTTTTTTTCAAAGCAAATTCTTGCTACAATTGACATAACAATATTTTGCTCTAATAACTAAGAACAAAAAAAATGTAAACAGCTGTGCTGAAACAGTCATATATAGACAAGTTTTTTAAACTGCTCCTTTTATGGCAATAGTGTCTTTAGCTTCACTTTGCGTATGATGGGGTGCTACAGATTTTTGATATGTTGGAATTTTGTTTTGGCTGTATAGGAAGATTAGAGTATGACATAACTGTTCAGTTATACACTCTCGTTATTCTTAAAATTATAGTTCTTTCCAAGAAAATGTTCAGCCTAGCCACATTCAGAAATTTCTACCTTTTTTTTTTAAATTTTACTTGGCTGTATATTAGAAAAAGAAAAAAGGCTAGTAAGTCTGATCATACATCTGACCACTGAAAAGGCATATGTATAATAGAAAAAGGTCAAACGTACAAAATATCATAAGCAGCATTGCTACACCATTGCTACACTGGTGTGATCAAATTTGTAAAAATAATTTAGGTAAAAAAAAAGTTTTTTTGTTTTGAGGAAACAGATCAGGAAAAAAAGTCAATGTTGCAATGATTGAATGGAGAATCCC